>NC_054750.1:19240047-19513328 GCF_018143015.1 Lytechinus variegatus
GAGTCACCAAAATAAGCAAATCATGTACGCATGCGCTTTTTGGTCATAAATTTCAATAAACTTTGGCCATGGCAGGTGCTGCTATTATGACGTAGGATTTGATCATCCAATCAAGTGATTTCATTTCATCGGTAGGCGGGAACAGAAGGTGTTAACATGTGTATGGTTACTCTTTTTTATATCCATTGGTTCCGCAACAAAGAACATCTAACCGGTGACTCGCGAGAAATAGACCGTTGATGACGGATTCCACATCATCGAAATTGCGACACACGATGAACCAACCCTTTCTTATTAAAAAAAAAGTTAATTTGTCGGTGATCAGGATATAAAAACGGTGGCATCTGCAGGACGCCACACTAAGGCCAATGATCGTGTTTATAGGTCTGTGTCATTTTCGCTGAGCTGTAGCGAGATGGGTAAAGACACTACATTTTGGAAAAGCAGGGGTATTACCACTAGATATAGACCTGGTTTGAAATGTCTCGGAAAATGTTGGCATCTCCTTCGGTGAAATGGATAAGGCTTGCATACCATTTCCATGTTGTTCGGATATGGCTTGAGAAACCTTCCGTTTTCTCAAATAAAGAGGCCTATACGAAGAGCCGGACGAAGAGATAGGCATAACAAATTATACGGATGCTTTCATAATGGCTCCTCAAGGCTCAAGTTAATATGATTTGAACAGATAAAAGAAAAATCAGAGAGAAAACACACTGAAATTTGATCAAAATCGGACAAGGAATAACGAAATCATATGACATTTTAATGTTTAGAATTTTCCGGTAAATCAGTTTTATGCATGTCTTTATGAATATTCAATGAGAAAATTGATGTCATGTTCCCACTCATTCTTTTGTATTCTATTATATGATTAGGCTTATTCATTTTTTCCCTCCAAGAACTAAAAAAATTGATAAAACAACCGATTAAGTGCATTGAATATTTATTACCAGTGGCGTAACTACGGGGGGGCATGGGGGGCACGTGCCCCGCCCCCCCCCCATCGGCTGACCAAAAAAAACGGGAAAAGGAGAAAAAGAGGGAGAAAGGAAGATAAACGAAGTGGGAAAAAAATATTATTGCTCATTATAATGTTATATTATATCGTAATTATGTTATGTTATATTACATAAAAAACATTTTTTCATAACTTTACGAAACATAATTTGCTCAGGGCCTATGTCTTCATTGTTCCTGGTGCTCGCATTGTCTGTTTAACGAGATATATAACCCTGTTATACTAAATTCTCCCGTTTGTAAGTCAATATTCAACATACTGCCAAATATATTTCTCGCACTTCGAGTTTTATGTACAATAGTATGCTTCTTTTTCATGACTACTTAAAGTGATTGCCCCATTTTAAGGTCTTAATATAAAACATTTCCTTCGCAGTAGTGGATTGGTGAAATATGTCTGCTCTCCATGAATTCCTAGAATCAGTCCTTAAAATGTCCCTTTTTCTGATCTGAATATCAAAAAAATTCAGCTCGCGCTTCGCGCTCGCATCATATGGTAAGTGAACTACGTATGGTCTTCGTGAATTCCTACAAACAATGCCCCTCTTCGGGTCTGAATTTCCTAAATTTTCAGCTCGCGCTTCGCGCTCGCAAGATTTGATTAGTGAGATGGGTATGTTAATCATGATTACAAGTGCATTATGTGCATGTTTAGATGTAATTCTAACAAAATCAGCAAGCGCTTATTGGCACTCGCATTAGATGACTATGGTGAGATGTGTATACTCTTAATGGATTCCTAAAATATAGTCCTTAAAATCTTCCTGTTTGGGGTCAATATTTACAAAAATTTCAGCTCGCGCTTCGCGCTCGCATTATTTAGTGAGACAGGTACTTATCATGATTACAAAAGATTAATTATAGTGTCCCTTTTTAGGTCTGAATATCAAAAATTTTAAGCTCGCGCTTCGCGCTCGCATTATTTGACCAATGAAATACATATCCGTTTAATGGCACTGTCCTTAAAGTGACTCTATTAGGTCAGTATACCTGGCAACTGGGCGCGCTTCGCGCGCTCACTAGTGACTCAAATTTTTTGCTGGTGCCCCCCAATGCCATGACCCACGGTACTCCACTGTTTATTACTGTAACCTATTTCATTATAAGGGAGACATATTATTCAAACATGTATGAAAATGAGTTCATGTAATAATATAAGAAAAAGGAAAGGGGGGATGTGACATCATCGGCCCATCTAATGAATATTCATGACGACGTGCATTATTGTTTTCACAAAATATTGCTAAACTTTAAAATTCAATAACTTGGTTATTTGTTATCAGATTTTTGACGAAATTTTTAGCATTTTGCTATGGGGAAATGTATTTTATTCATAACTACTTTCAGCCCGGAGTACCCCCTTTTACCCGGAAAGGGCACTCATGACAGTATGGGTATGTGCCCCTCAGGGGGATCCCTTTTTTTCACACCTTGCCAGCAGTCCCGAAGTAAATAATTTTCACCCTTTTCATTAACCAACCCGTTGTCCCCAAATCCTAACCCCCTCATTTCATGAGTTAGCTCTCGAAGACCCCATTTGCATCGGGTCATCTAGTGGTTGAAGGCCCCACATTTCATAAGGGTATATGGCCCTTTATTTCTTAATGGTATAGCTTCAGACTTGGGGGAGTGCGAGCGCCTAACCTTTCCAAATCCGAGTTCCCCCCCCCCCCCCTCTCCCCCACCCCGGACTGTGGGTTTCACATACCTATATAGAACAGGAAGGCAAAGATATTCATTCGACCCACACCGTTCCATTTTTTTATTATTATTTGATATTTCAATAGCTGATTGACAAAAGTGTATGAATATATGACTGGCCATCTAAAACTGATTCTGGGACGGACAACAACCGAACTTCCTTTGCCCAAATTTGGATGAAATATAATTCAACTTTGGAACTATATTATGACTGGCGGAAGGATTAGGGTTATTTTACTGTTTCTGGTGATGATTTTGATCCCGTCAGGAGATGTCTTTTATACTGGTCAGATATGGAATGTCAGATATCGCTTCAACTGGTAATAAACATTCGACCCTCTAATTTCATTTTGTGATTTTGTCATTTTATCGCATATGAGTCTGTGGGAAATGTTTTACGCGCATGAAACCTGTAATTGTATAGGCTATGTTTCCGTCATACGAACGGGAGGAATATTTATTTTCCGATGCCTTTTAAGAAGAGGGTGTAATGCGTTGACGTATACTGAAAAGGTATCGGACTAATTAGAGACATGTTGTCCTTTCAACCACAACACTGATTCACCCTGAAAACAGTACGAAACATCCTGAACCCGCGGTCCAAAGGCCCTTTCGGAAGTCTTCTTCCATTATAAGCTTCATCACCACCTCCACCTACAAGAACTGCTACGAAACATTCCGTCATTCTAAGAACCGTCCCAGACTGGACAGTGGCATAGCTAGGATTTTTTCCTGGGGAGTCCTTCCTTTTTCACCATTTTTCCGTTGTGTGTGTGTATGTGTCACAAGGGCGGGTCCGACTTTCGCCAATAGGGGACGGAGCCCGAAATTTTCCCCGATCAGTCTTTATTCTTATAAAACAACATAAACATAAAATAATCTCATGAGCCTTATAAAAAGTAAGAGCGCGAAGCGCGAGCGATTTTTGTTTTCTTCGGTGTATTTTGTCCTGAAAATTTAATATTCTGGGCAATGTTATGTGTGATCCTGAACAAGATGGTATGTAACTAGATGGTTACTGCGAACGCCAAGCGCGAGCAGAAATTTTTATTAACAGTTCTAGCATTATCGAAAAGGGACCTGTTAAGGACTGCTAACAGTTACCCACGAAGACGGTATATATTTCAATAATGCGAGCGCGAAGCGCGAGCAAATTTTTTTGACATTCCGACCTAAAAAGAATGGTCATTCTAAACACTTTTTGTATTAATAAATGGGATAGGTATGTAACTAAACAATTGATGCGAGCGCGAAGCGAGAGAGGAAGAAAATTGAGATTTTAGACCTAAAAGCGGGACACTCTATTCATATTTTGTAAATCATAAATAAGATATAGTTAATTGAGTATCATTAATAATGCGATCGTGAAGCGTGAGCAGAAAATTGATATTCTGATGTGAAACTGGATAATTTAAGTACATTTTCAATAAAGAACATGCAGGCTATCGCGCATGTTTTAGATTTAGACCTAGAATCTGGGCATTCTGAATACATTTGTTTAATGGAACATTATGGAATACACGTAGACAATAGTAACTTGGCTAATCAAACAATGTGACCACGCAGCGTGAGCTTAAAATGCTGATTTGTAGACCATAAAACGGACATTTTACAGAGCACTTAAATTTGTAAATGATAATAATGAAAGCTCGATGTCTGAGCTAAAATATGTTTTGTATATTGACTTCAAAACTTGTTCCATATCAGCCTATTGAGCAAGATATGAATCTCATCGAACAGGCAATTCTGGCGCGAAGCGCAAGCAAAAATTTTATATAGTAACATGAAAGATTTTTTTGCAAGTCTTCCCCTCACACTATTTTATTCACTCGTCTTGCTCTTATTTTCCTCTTAATTTTTCTTCTGTCTTTTATGTTTTCCTTTTTCTCTTTCTCCCTGTTTTCTTTTTGTTTTGCTCTGCCAATTTTTTCAGGGGGACCTGGGGGGCACACCAAATCTCAAAGGGGCACGTGCCCCCCCCCCCGGAACTCCCTCGCACCGCCCGCCCAAATATTGAAATCAAGAGCACCAAAACATTGAAGCGAAACTGTGGTATAAGAAGAAAAAGGGCAAAATTAAGTGTTTGAGGGTGGATCTTTTCACAAGATGGCGCCATACATGTCGATTTATGAAGGGCTTCGATCATACCAGTTGATTTATCCCCCGAAACTTTGTTGTCAGATATATATTGTATATATATACTGCAAGGAAAAACAGGGTCCCCTATTTCAGTCCCTAATTCTTATGATTTATTATCGCTATATGAACACACACAGTGCACTGGACACATAAGTTCCAAAACAAAGAACAAACGGGAAATAAAGAACATATTTATGGGGGAAAAAGTGAATTGTGATGCCTCTATTAGATTTTCATTTTAAAAACGTAATAATTTTTCGCTCGCTAGCTAGCTACTTTTGTCCCATACACCACGTTGGGTCTTTACAGTATCATTTGCTCATTTTGATGAACGTCAACGTAAAAGATGGTTTTGACAGCGATTTGGTGTTATAGGTTTCTTTTTTTTTTGCATCGATGCTTCGAGATAGGTTGATCGTAGTGTCCCCGTTGTGCTGATAAAGATGGCGCTCTTCTAGTACCACAGCTCCAAGCATATTACATGGCAAGAGCAAAAAATGTCCCGGTCATATCATAGTATGAACAGGCGTAATGAGGCGACGATTTTGAGAGGGCCAGATATTGCGCGTATCGGGCAGAATTTATTTTTAAAAATGTTGCTAGCAAGCGAAGCGAGCAAAAATTTTGACATTTTTAATACAAAAATCCAATTTTGTGATAGATTTTGACATGGTATCAACAGAATAATATATTTCATTCTTCTCTCTTTAGTTTCCATTCCTTTTTTGGGGTTTGGTCTGTACCCCACTGTGAACAGGATTCTTTGCAGCAGTAGCGTGAAGGGTACAAAAAACGAGGGGCAAAGTATGGCGCATGTGCTGAAGCTGCTTAAAGGACACCCCCAACAAAAAGTTGATTTGAATAAAATAGAAAAATCCAATGAGCATGACACTGAAGATTTCACCAAAATCGGATGTAAAACAAGAAAGTTATGACATTTTTAAGTTTCGCTTAATTTTACCTAATAGTTATATGCACATCCTGGTCGGTATGCAAATGAGGCAACTGATGACATCACTCACTCACTTTTTCTTTTGTATTTTATTATTTGAAATATTCTAATTTTCTCCTCATTGTCCAGTGAAACAGTTTCTCACTGAACATGTGGAGTTAACATTGCTTCACATTATATGATTGTCAAGTTAGTTCTTATCAAATCTGTAAACAAGTGGAATGCCTCTGGCCGTCTCACCTGCATCACGCAGTTCAATATAGCAGCAGTGCTGACTTTGAAAACTACTCTAACTCGCACAAGATGTTCAGTGATACATGGTTACTCTTATGTCCACTTTTTATGAACTAGACCAATAAACTTACAGAGATATGATGGTTATTCAACAGATACACCCAATTCGGCCAAAGTTCATTGACCTTTGACCTTGGTCATGTGACCTGAAATGCGCACAGGATGTTCAGTGATACTTGATTACTCTAATGTCCAAGTTTAACGAACTAGACCAATAAACTTTCAAAGTTATGATGGTAATTCAACAGATTTCCCCGATTCGGCCAAAGTTCATTGACCCTAAATGACCTTTGACCTTGATCATGTGACCTGAAACTCGAACAGGATGTTCAGTTATACTTGATTACTCTTATGTACAAGTTTCATGAATCAGATCCATAAACTTTCAAAGTTATGATGGTAATTCAACAGATACACCCAATTGGGCCAAAGTTCATTGACCTTTGACCTTGGTCATGTGACCTGAAACGCGCACAGGATGTTCAGTGATACTTGATTACTCTAATGTCCAAGTTTAACGAACTAGACCAATAAACTTTCAAAGTTATGATGGTAATTCAACAGATACCCCCGATTCGGCCAAAGTTCATTGACCCTAAATGACCTTTGACCTTAATCATGAGACCTGAAACTTGCACAAAATATTCAGTGATGCTTGATTACTATTATGTCTAAGTTTCATGAATCAGATCCATAAACTTTCAAAGTTATGATGGGAATTCAACAGATATCCCCAATTCGGCCAAAGTTCATTGACCCTAAATGACCTTTGACCTTGGTCATGTGACGTGAAACTCATGCAGGATGTTCAATGATACTTGATTAACCTTATGTTCAAGTTTCATGAACTAGGTCCATATATTTTCTAAGTTATGACGTCATTTCAAAAACTTAACCTCAGGTTAAGATTTCGATGTTGAATCCTCCAACATGGTCTAAGTTCATTGACCCTAAATGACCTTTGACCTTGGTCATGTGACATGAAACTCTAATAGGCTGTTCAGTAATACTTGATTAACCTTATGGCCAAGTTTTATTAACTAGGTCCATATACTTTCTAAGTTATGACGTCATTTCAAAAACTTAACCTCAGGTTAAGATTTGATGTTGACGCCGCCGCCACCGCCGCCACCGCCGCCGCCGCCGCCGTCGGAAAAGCGGCGCCTATATTCTCACTTTGCTTCGCAGGTGAGAAAAAAAATGAAATATTGTATAATTCAAACAAAAAAAAACAAAAGAAATAGTGAGTGAGACACATCAATTCTCTCATATGAATGTGACTAAATTGTGCATCGAGAACTATTTTGTGAAAATAAGCAAAATTTCAGTGTCATAACTTTATTTTACATCCGATTTTAATGAAATTTTCAGCATTATGCTTGTCTGATTTTTCTCTTTTGATTCAAAGCAACTTTTTTCTGAGGTGGACTTGACCTTCAATATAAGTCCCGAGCGAGCAAAGCGAGCGAGTAAAAATCACCTTTTCATGGATATTTTTTGACATTATATTCAGTAAATAAAATCATGTCCTTCACTTTTCCTTTTTCTTTCCTTTTTTTTTGCTCTTGGTTGTAGAACTTTTTAAGATTACTGTGATTCATGTATTGAATTATCAATAAATGCATAAAACACCTGCAACCCCCCCCCCCAAAAAAAAAAAAAGATTTTGAGTTGAAACCTATACCAATTTCATCCAATATCCACTTGGTCCAACACCTGAAGTGTGACATCAGTTGCCATGGTTTCATGGCAGGCTGGTTCTAAACAGAGTCGCAGCTGACGATCGTCTGCACACATAGGTATGACTTTGGCTCGTCTGAAAAATAGGTTGCAAGCGATCAAATTCCGATAGCATGTGA
Source organism: Lytechinus variegatus (assembly GCF_018143015.1). Taxonomy (NCBI): domain Eukaryota; kingdom Metazoa; phylum Echinodermata; class Echinoidea; order Temnopleuroida; family Toxopneustidae; genus Lytechinus; species Lytechinus variegatus. The sequence goes on from NC_054750.1 coordinate 19,248,013, forward strand.
GAAACACAAGCTTTTATTCGACGGGTTCATTTGCTTAGAACCAGGCCGCCATGACACCATGGCAACTGACGTCATCGTTGTGGTATAATACAACTCCCAAGAATGTTCTGTAATCTGATTGGTCCAAATCGGATCACATGATATTCAGCGAATTGCACTATTGCATCCAATATGCTATCCTGCACCCTGACGTCATACCAAAAGTACTATGCACGCTGACGTCAGAGTGCAGGATAGTGCGAGGTCTGGAATTATCTAGAATTTTGATCAAATATAGCATTCGGGGCAACTCAGTAACAGGGGGAGGGGTGTATAAAACAAACAATGCACACATTCTTGTGTAGACCAACTGCTTGGCCAGGCAAGGCCCATTTTCATAAGACCTGAATAAGTTTAGTTATCATCTAAGGCCACAGTACACGATTAGGCAATAACCAGACTTGTTAAGGTTTTATTAATATGGGCCTCAAATGTGTCTAAGCCAAATAAACGACATGTAATATGACGGGTGAATTGTTATATAAATCTACCACAAATTTAATCAACTCCTATCTGACATAGAATTACAAACATGAAACATACATGAATCATACTTGACATCAATAATCTGTTTTTACATTTCATTTCTTATTCTGTACAAAGTTGTAGATGATATTAAACTATTTACAAGTGCACAATACTGAGTATTGAATTTCCCAAAAATAAATAAAACAATTCGATCAAATCCATTATTTTGTTCATGTCCACCTAAAAAAATGCAATGTTACATAAATACATGTTACAAATGCATATGTTAGGTAGGCCATAAACAAATGAAAATATTTTTTTAAACAAAAAATATCACTCACTTTTTATATTAATAAGTAATAATAAAATTTGTATGTAGCTTTAAATATAACCATGTTCATTTTGAGATATTCCTAAACACAAGTTTGGTATTTCAAAATGAGTTTTAACTCACAAGTAATCAAACCATTGGTAGACAAGAGTGTAAAAAAATTGTTTTTATTTTATGTTGAATATATTTTACTGAAGAAAAAAAAATCTTGATAAAACTGCTATTAAAGTGAAAAACCTGCATTTCTACCCTTTTGACAAAAACTTTGCTGCCTGTACATGTACGTAAAATTGGGATTGGACTATGCTTCAACGGTATTTCAACAATAAGTTGAAATACCGTCATGTGCCAACAAATTACCATGCACGTACCTTACAAGAAATTGCATCTGAAAAGGCAATAACATTACCAATATTCCAAAATTAGGAATAAAACTTACTCGGTATCAATTCTTGAGTAATAGATATGATAAAGGGTAGGTAGCCTCGTAAGAGTGTAGCATGATTTTGCCATAAGTTAATATAAGCTTTTTTAACATAATATTAGGCAATCACTGGTCTTTCGTCCCATTCAATTTCAAGACACAGGGAATAAATATTAAGTCTCAGTAAAACATAGCATTTTATATTACTGTACTATGCTTGTCTGGGTTATTCAATTACCCAGATTTCATATTAACAAGTATGAACATGACATACTGTATGAAATCACGTGAAAGAAATTATGATAAAATGCTTCCATTAAACAGAAGGATTCAGATTAAGTACAATACAGGGTTACATAACCAGAAACCAGTTGAACTAAATCTATCATGAAGACAAGTACATTATGTCTAATAAGTTTATGGGCAATTAGAAGCAGCTGGGAGTATACATTCAGGAATTTATGAAAATCTGGAATCCTTATTTTCTTTAGCAAAGTTGATATATCGAGAATATGAATTACAATGCTACTGTTAACAGATCACAGTAGTAGGTCCATGCAAATAGTACGCTCAGTGGAGCTGGTACCTTTCAACAAAGAGAATGATTTTTGTTTGCACTGTGTTACGAATGTGTCCACCCTGTGACAAATGTGTGCATTCATTATTTTATTGTTATTTTTATATATAATATGATGTATTCAGTGAATGAAATCTACACTCTCTGTGAAACTCTCAATTTCGATTTTGATTTCAATGACAAATATACATCTACATTCAACAGAAAAATCATAAGAAAGTAAGGAGATTGCAATATTTAGTTTACTTTATGCATACATATATAATTTATCAGCATTTTTGTCTTCTCTGATCCTGTATCATAACTCCCTGATTATAGGGTCAGTATGAAAATTATGAAAACAATGTACATTTTAATATATGACTATACACTCTGTACAATAATGCATAAATAACATGACATGCCAATTTGAAATTAACAGCTAATCAACAATTTAACACAGCTCATATCTAAAGTTGTGGCAGCAGACAATGCTAATCCTTCTAAAATCATTTTTAAAATGAAATAACATAAAACTGTTTTAACAGTAAAGATGAGTTGTTACATTTTGCAGTATACGTATATATATGTGCCCTTGGAAAGTGGTTCACCACCATTGTATTCGTTATTGATTGATGTCAAAACAGGACGTAACTCACATTTTTCTAATTTGAGATTTAGGTACAGAGATATAATCAATAAACCCACAGATTCTGATACCATAAAGTCTTATCTAAATCCAGCTTCCTATTGCCAGTAAAGGAAGATGCAAACTTTCACATCACATCTCAAAAGATTTGATAGAATGCAGACATCACTTTCTCAAGTTTTTTATATGGTTAAGGCATCCTTCAACAATCTCTTTTAGCTACTGGAAAAATACCATTTGGAAAAAGATATCCCATGCAAAAGGACTTCTAGCAGAAAATCTGTAATTGATTGGTTATTGTCAACATTTTAAAACTTGATATTGAGAAAGGAATCAATTTTGAATCTTGATCTGCTTGGTTAGGTGAAATACAAATGCCAATCATGTGTAAAGAATGAAGATATATGCCACAGATTAGAGATATCAATTGATTTCTACCAAAAGGTTAATTTTGTTTAAAATGCCTTACAAAGTCAACTGTATTGTATTGGGTTTGTAATGTACAGCATAATCTGGTATGCAGACTGACATTGAGTTTGCATTTCAGACTACATAACAACAGAATTTGTAAAAGATTATTCAATACACAAAAATAGAAGCCACACTAAGAGTCCACCCAAATACGAATAATCAAATTTGATTGACAGACACAAAATAGTTCAGCCTTTAAAGCTGCAAGAATAGAAAAAAATAATCAATTTTAATTCTTGTAAGTGAAAAATGCAATAAACACACATTTGTTAGTATTTAGTGCATTACTTGAAATTGAGAAAGTGCTCTGAAGAGTAGAATAATAGCCTTAGTATGCTGGTGGTTATATATGGAAGTGATTTTTTTTTTTTATTTTAGATAGGTGCTTTCAATATGAAATAGCATTGATCATACGAAAGCGCTTCCTAAACATGCTTGAATCGACAATTGGCACATTATACTCCATATCAACTCCAATGAAATTGGTGTTCTCTGGCAAGTTAACTGTAAATGAAGCATGTCATACCATGATATAACAAATTATAAAGATATTGGTGAATTCCAAGGAATTTCCATCCATTCTGCGAAATGCAAGATGAAGAAATTTACACCAAATATTGTGCCTTTACACCTTATTTTTCATTTTTGTTTAGTCCTCCCTCATTAATTCCACTAATCCAGGCTTTTTTCTACTCTTGGCTTTATACTTGCATCTAATAATATATAACATATTCGTACATTTCCTATTTATGCCAATCTGTCTGGAATAAGAAATATTTCTTCCATGATATAAACCATGGCCGGAAATCTCTTCCAAAAGGTAGGGGGGACAAGGGGCTTGACAAGCAAAAATATAAAAAAAGGTTATCACCCAAAATTTAAGGTAATTTATACAAAAATAAATTTGACAGGCAAAAAAAAAGATTGTCATCCAAAAAGTAAGGTCATCTCGTCCTAAAATACACATTTTATTTCGAATTATTTCTTACCATCATAAAGACCACAAATAGTAAAGTGGGACATTTGATATTGTGTCCCCCCTGCTATTTTGAGTAGGGGGGCACGTCCCCCCTGGGATTTCCACCCATGATATAAACAGAGGGCAGAATTGCACAAAAAATCATAGAATTTTCTGAAAGCTTGTTCCATGTTAACATACATGTACACACACAGTTTTCCATTTTGTTAAAGAGAATACAGTATATGGCATTTCAGGTTAAGCTTCGGGGCCTGGGGACGCCGAACACAAAATCCTTTCCTACCTACAGTCAACGAATGCCCATGGATCTATATCAATGACTGGATGGCACAGTGGAAAAATAGAAAGGGAAAAAGAGAGAACAACTCTGGTTTATGGCACTATTTTCAAAGAATCATTGTTAAGGTCAAGAACATGCTTTAGCTATGAATTGTGATTTCAAATAGGATACCTATTATACTAGAGTATCATAAAATCATTTTTTTTACTCTACAATTTCTTTGGATTAGGATAAGAAAAGTGGTGACAATAAGGATATTCTTAATAAACTTTCTCTACATATATACAAGTATGTAACAATATTAATATATTTACAAGGTTTGATCTTGTTAATAAAATTTTTAGCATCTTCTAAATAATGGCAAAATCTTATACATGTATTTCCTGACAAATTATACTTTTGCATTTAATACTTAATACACTACTTTTAACAACTGAAATTAAAAAAAAATAATGTGTAGCCATTCTGATAACCATTCAACAGATTTCATGATTGTTTTCTCTTTTTGGTATAAATTCACAATGCAAGATGTTGACATTCATGTACATGTATATTTCTTGTACAATACTAACCTTCTTGTCTTATAATTAGTGAACCATCTATTTCACCAAGCCTTCAAAAACAGAGAATATCAACAAAAAATGAAGATTACATTGTGAAATGAGTCAAGGAAGGATTAATCAAATAAAGGAATAACAAGAAAAAATATATTACCGCATTTACGAAAGGTATGCTTGTAACATACTCACAAAACTAATAAATAACAGTTATTACAGTTGTTCAGAGCCTAGTTGAAATCACAATTTCTTGCTAGGTCACCGAGGCATGGCATGCAAGAAATATTTCGATCTCAGAGGGAGTCGGGTATGTGAAATTAGGGTTCGTTAGGCCTATATACTGTATAGATCTTACTTCTAATTACAGCCCAAAATATGGAAGGTGTCTTTTAGATATTGTTAGCTAAACCGTTACTTCATGCACGCATTCTCTCCCATAATATATGTATCTAACTAGGAATCAACATAAATGTATCACCTTTTTTCTGGCTTCCAGAAAGAAATTTGAGGTTTCAACAGGGCAAGAACATTACATTCAATTTAATCAAATTAAATTAAATTCAGAAAAATGATTAATGAAAAGAAATAGTTTGGAGCAGTATTGGATAAATATTGATGAGTCCCGTCACCTTGCATGCATTTATGCATCAAATGAGTATAATACAGAGAACTTTATGGTTTGTAAGCAGAAAAATAAAAAAAAAGCAGAATTACTCCAAGAAATATTAATATTTGAAATGTGCTACTTTGATGCAAATCTTCAGATTGCCGTTTTGGTCAATGGACTGTATTTGTGGCGATTATCCCACTTGTTGTAAAAAAAATGTTGATTATTTGATTTCTACTTTTTTCATAACCATCTTCATACTTGGCCATAGAAAAGTTTTTCCAAAAATTAATAGACAATTTGATATCAATTATCAATGGGGAAAATAGCCTAGCATTCTTTCAAATCTAGGGCCCTATAAACCTAAGCTGTGCATTTGATCATAGGGATTTTTTTTTTACAATTGATTACATTGAACACCATATACAATATATCATTCAAATTAACAGTACAATCAATCCCTAGGGTGTGTGTATCAGGACCTAGATGAGCCCATTTGCAGCTTTTGTATTAAAGATGGTTATATCTTCCTGCTCATTTTAAGAATAGTTACATGTATTTATCAAATTTGGATTTCCCACGATACTGCTTTAATACACTTTAGGGGAAAATATGTTCTTTTAAAGCACCGAATAACAGAAGAGAAACACTAAATCTGCAAAATGCCATAATCAACAGATAAATGCAATTTCATTGTAATGCAACCTCATTTTTAGCAGTCATGATAAATAATGTATATACACCACATGAAAAGTAAAGAATTAATATGCCTTTGTTGATTATTAGTAAATATATTATATATAATCAGACCTAAACCCCAAAACAAAATAAATTTACTTCATTTAATTTTATTATGTTTGGCGCAATATGGGCATTAAAAGGAAAGTTCATTCTGACATTGACTTTGCTCAATATATAATTTATTAAATATTTATCAAAAGATACGGGAAGATATAAGAGGAGACATATCAGAATATGTCTGATAAAACAGAAATTAGTGTCCTTTGACAAATATTATTTTACTGAATTTCATTTGAATCATCAGTAAATGGAAGGCTATTAGTGGTGAGCTGGATGATGAAAAGAGATGCCATTTTGATAATGATTGACCAAAAATTAAAATCATAACTTTCCTTTTTATTCATCAAAATCGCTCCATCCTCACTAACTTGTTCCTCATATCAATTCTGAAACATCTTATGAGAGCAAGTCAATGTTCGGGTGATCTTTCCCTTTAAATTATACATCAGATTGATTTCCTTGGATCATCCCAGCTCTTCACAAACAGTATCACATTATTTGGCACCACGATTCATTTTAAGATATTAATGTGGGTAACGTAAATAAAGAAAGTGTGTGAATTGAGGAGGTGGGAAAAGGTGCAGTGCGGGTTAGGGAGAAAGGGCATGAAGATGGAAAGGAGGTTGTTAAATCACCACACCTGGAACTCAAAATCATCGTCTTGTCGGAATATTCTGAAGAAGATGAGGATTGTGATGAAGCTCCACGTGTTTCCAAACAGCACAAGGAGAAGGGCTTGGTATGTTAACTGTATCGAAATGAAGAAAATAAATAAGTATTCGTATCGTATACATCTCCAACAAAAATTTATGACCAAAGGTCATTCATATCGGGGACAGGGCACTCAAATAAACAACATTGCTACACATGCGACTACAGTTTGGGTCAAAATATTGCAGAATTCAAACATTTACTATGCACTTTCTTATTTTCTGGGCACCTATTCTCTTAAAGAAAGTGAAAACCCTAGAAAATATGCCTTGAATCCATGCATTCTCAGTCACCAGAAAATCCAGACTAATATGACGGGGAAACTTATGACAGGCCAGTAAGCATTTCATCAACATTTTCATCCGACAAGTTGTCAGATCTGACAACTTCCATAATTTTGATTGGCTGAGAACATTGTTACTGTGGTGAAAGTCAGATAAAATGGGACTTGTCAGACAAAATATCTGACAAATCCTTCCATGAAACGTTCCCTTGATTTAACAACAGAAACACACCCCCTCTTAATAATTTTTGCTTTCAGCTTTAGAAACACAGTTCATCAGAAATCATTTCAAATTTTACATTTAGAAAATACAAATATTACCATACACGTTGTGTTAAAAATACGCCTTGAACCTCTCTGATTATCTCTATGAAAACGAAGTTGCATGCCTCCCCTCCCCCCCCCACACAGCTACATTTCCCTTGTACAAAAGTATATCTTCTTGCCTAATATTTCTGACATCTTTCTGTTTCTTTGAAGCTCATAGCTGAAATAGGTACCCTTGTTAAATATGCTGTATTCTGTGATAAGCTTTGTACATAGATTTCCTTGTTCGGTACGTAATGGGCTTACCAGGTTACTACTGAATTACATGTATATCATTCCGAAATACTTTATACAGAGATCACCGGGTTCCAGTAGGTAATGGATTAATCTGTTGACTAATGAATTCTGTAATTCCCATAGGCTTTGTACAGGGATCACCTGGTTCCATTAGGTAATGGGTTAACAGGTTGAATACTGAATTATGTAATTCCCAACAGCTTTGTATAGGTATCTCCGAGTTCCAGTAACCAGCTGACTACTCTCTTCTGTAATTCCCACATGGTTTGGACAGAGATTGTCTGGATATGGTAAGCAATGGGTTGAGCAAAAAGTTATACATCCCAAACCAGACAGAAATCAGAATACCTACCGTTCCAACATGCATTAGAACCATTGGTAAGCCATACGCTGACAGCACTATGCCGGAGGTTAAGAAGATACAAAGCTCTTGCAGAGCACTACTAGTAGCGTCCATGTTGTCTGACGTGGCTAATCGCTTGCTGATCAACATTGGGACTGGACAAAGGATGTAGAACACCAGGACAAACATCGGCCACCATACTCTGAAAAGGTCAAGTGATGAGGAAAAAGAGTTATACATGTATCTTTGGCATCACAGTCTTGTTAATATGCTGCTGGGCGAATAAAGGCCACCGCAGACCTTACAACTGTTCGCAATCCGATTTTGGAACAAATCGCACTTTGCTCATTTTCTGAAAATTTTCTTTGATGATCGAACTTATTGACATTCATACGCTGTTTCATTTGTATTTAACAGCTTTTTGAAGCATGCCACATACAAATAAACATATATGTTACCTTGAGAGAATGTTTACTTACTGTCCAAAACCAGGGATTGCACATGCAAGTACAATCATTAGAATTCCCATGGAGGCTGAGAAGGCTAAACCCACTAAGCTAAAAGTGAAAAGGAAAAAAAAGAAATATTTAATAAATTGAGGAGATACCGGTACATATATCAGCATAAGGTATATATTTAAAGTGTTACACGCATGTACAATTGGCCTATTACTTCATGGATCAGTATCTGCAAAATAAATACCCTTATCAACAACCTTGCTTTTAGCCCCCCCCCCCCCCCCCACTTGTTACTCAGACTGCATATTATTCATCTTGTATGCATCATACAATCTACTTGAGTTCATTTATTCAAACTATCAATTACAGCTAAATCTCATATATACACATGTACATATACTCTCTACTTATTCACTAAATAATTGTGGATATTGATAAAATCAAATCAAATAGAGAAGTATTCTTGTTTTGATATTATTACAATGCTCACTAAAACACATGACCTTATCTTTTGACGGTTCTTATAATTTTATTCATTGATTTCATTTTTCCATCCTTTCAACATTTATGAAACTTAGAGCATTCATATGAAGGAGAAATATTCATTTGTAAACAATCATATTCATCAACCAACTAGATCTCTTCAAGCCACATGAAATGTGAATTATTTTCAAACCTTTTCAACAAAGAATACATTAGACACATTCTACTTATCATAATTAAAGGGAGATTCATTTTACAGGATAGTTGATTAAAAACATACATGTACATTGTGAGCTTCATTTTTTTTTTGTTGATTGAAAGTCTTCCTAACATGTAAATATCAATTGCTTCCATGTAAGAAATGGTTGCAATAATGGTGTGGAATATTTTACCCTCGTTACCCCCAAAGTTTCCAAAACCTGGGGGAAAGATCATTTGTTCACTCATCCTCCAAGTTATGGAATAGCCTCCCTGAAAACATTATACAGTGTTTGCCCTCTGAAACTTTCCAACAATACCTTAAAACATTTCTCTTCAATTCTTTATTTCTTTTATAATTTCCTAAAAAGCGCGTTGAGCACTCTACAGAGTGGATTCGGTGCGACAGAAGTCTAATTATTATTATTATCATTATTATATTTAAGCACACAAAGCATCCAGGGACACTCATGACACTAGCTTGACAAATATTACTTAATACAGGTGGAGGGCTGGGAGGGCTTCAGCCCCCCCCATTTTTTTCCAAAACCATGTACAAAAATGACCATGCAATTGTGATTTTTTGCATGATCAGCCCCCCCCCAACTTTGAAAACCGTTCCGCGGCCCCTGTAATAGAAATGAAAGAAGTATAAAATGAACTTACCCTGTGATTTGCCCAGAATTTGAATTGCAGTCCATTGCAAGTTTGATGAGGACGATACAAATTAGAAGTGAAAAGGAAAAGAAAAAAAAATGAATCAATCATTAGCAAAAACTGTTGACAAATCTAAGCCTACTTTTTGCCACTACTGTGACTGTCTCTTCATAGAAGACTAATGCTGTAGAAAGTATTCATCAAACTTCAAAAAGAAGTGATTCATTCCTTCCTTTCTCTCTTCCAATGAAGGTATAAAACATGACACAGTTTTCACCTTTCAGAATCTGTAACTAAATTGAACATGTATGATGAAGTCTTTTATTTCTCCGGTGTGCATAAATACATGAACAAGCAGAGATTCACCCAGCAAGGTTCAAAATGACATGCTTGATCTGGGAAAGCATGCATGCGAGTATTCCTCGGCTCTCTGATTCAATAATACAGGTATACTTGAATTACAGACTTATTAAAATTTCATTTTTTTGTGTAACTGTTACTGGTAGTCTCAACTTCTGTAAATTGAGCTCAAGATAGATCGTTCCTTGGCATCATAAGGCATATCCTGTATAAAAGCTACAGTATACATTTGCTATAAATTTCATTGTTTTTTACAAACTACATGTGTGGGCCAAAATATAGGAAAAAATAAACTCATTTGCTTTAATAATACCCACTGAGCATGTTTTATTTTTATTTTATTTTTTTCTTTGAAAGGAGTTGCATTATTTTTCCTTAGCTACACTGTATACAATGTACAATATCATCTATCAAGATTGATTTTTAAATCTTAAATCTTTGACAGAGGAAAAAAAATCTGTATTTAACACAACTGCCATACCCTTTCATTTTTCTGTCAAGATTGTTAAATGCAAATTGTATTTCTGACTAATTTGTTAACTTTAAGTTCTGATTCGATGTGGAGCTCATTCTTTATAGAAAATTAAAGTACCATGTTTTATATTATCGGTGAAAAAAATAATCTAGAAAATTTGTACAGAATATGACAATACCAATTCTCTTGTTTCCATCACCATGTTAAGTTCTTGTTTAGTAAAAGAAAACTGAATAAATAAAATTTAAATTTCTTGTGTTTCATGAATCTTAAAATCTCAAACGGGTTTCATTTTAAAGATACATTCCCCCTATTTGATTCAGTTGATATTTAAATCAATTCAATACGACATACATGTAGGTGAATGCAAGGGCCCTTGGGAGGTAAGAAACCCTCCCCACCCCCCCATTTAATTGGGGATTCAGTCAACACTCACTACCAATCAGCTATTTTTCACTCGCTATTACCTGTAAAATCAGAGAACAAATAGATTCAGTGGACCGAATCTATAGTTCTCTGGTTTAAAAGGTAAGAGTGAGATAAAGACAGCTGATTAGTAGTGTTACTAATGATGTAAATGCAGTGGGAAATTTGGTAAGCAGCCCCCTCCCTCAAATTTATATTTGGGATTTTCTTGTTCACAATAACATAGGTGGATCCATATTGAATTAAAATGACACCTCAACCCCCCCCCCCCATGGGTATAGGAGCTTCCACCCCAAAAGCCTTATGTTGCAGATTTGGGAAGTATAAAGTAACCCCTAATCCCCCCCCCAAAAAAAAAAATGCTTTTCCTTTAGTGCCTTCGCCCGAGGCTCCCACCACTAGATTCGCCTATGACCATCACCATGTTGAATGAACTGAACAAGAAAAATGGGGGGAAAGGGGAGTGGGCTTGTTGCATTCAATTGAAATTAAAAAGATAAAAAGAGAAATACCATGGAATATCTCATTCAATAATTTCCTCAACATGACCATAACGTTTATAAAATTTTAGCCATCAATCACATTATCAAAATCTTCAAAATAAATCTAGATTAAAAATAAAAAAAGAATGAGAGGTGGGGGGGGTGTTGTGTTGACTTGAAATATCAACTGATAAGAAAAAAAATATCCTTTGTCTTGACATTTATTACCAAATATAAAGTAATTCCCCAGAGTTCTGACATGCCACACCTCCCTATTAATACTTTAGGAAAGTAACAAATTATTGCAGTTTTACGTTTCATGAAGCTGTTCGTACATGTAAGTTAAGAGCGACTTTAAGAACGACTGGTGAACCTTTCTTACGCGCTATACCATTTAACACAAGAAAGGATCACCAGTCAATCTTAAATTACGAACTGCTTTATGAAACACCCACCAGGTAATATGGATTCTGTGTTTTGGATGGTGAAATATTAAAGGTTGGTCCCTAGCCCAGACGTAAACAACCAAATCTGCTTGATACACAAATTCTTAAACCTCAATCTCACACACACACACTCATACCTCAATATGTGATCATGATGACCAGAACATGGACTGACATGACAGAGTCTGAGTATGTAAGCCCTTGGCCTCATAGAAAATATACAGCAAAGGAAAGACTCTAATTGAAACTTAAATTGAATGACAAGTCAATGACAAATGTAAAATGTTAGTGACACGAGTGTCAGTCAATAGCATTTCAAAAAGCCGCTATTAAAGAGATGGTCCAGGCTGGAGATATTTACATGTACTTCTCAATAAATACCTAAATTCACAAAGCAAAATGCTGAAAATTTGACCATAATCGGATAACAAATAAAGTTATTGAATTTCAAAGATTTGCGTTATTCCGGTGAAAAAGTTCTAGGCATGTCTTTATGAATATTCATTAGGCAGGCTGATGATGTCATATCCTCACTCGTTCTTTTCTATTTTATTATATGACATTAGGTGTATTCTAAATTTTTCTAGCAAGAACAAATACAATTAGATTGACATAAAATCTTAATGTCGCCCACGAAATTATTGCTGAGCAATAACAACTCAGCGGCCCACAAGCACCACATGCTCGAGCTCCGCTTACCATTTAAAAATAATCAAAAATCTGCACTCAAAGTCATGAACAAGCCTTGAAAATAGCAAGGAAACAGTTTCAAATTCCGAAGTTACGTCTTTTTTCATGTACATTTTTCCATACACATGGTATGAAAAAAAAATCAACGTAAAGGTCGGGAAATATTTGCACGTATAGGGGTCCATTATGACTAGTTACCACCATGTGCAATTTCTGATGTGCATTTTCCCCTACATTATTCGAATTACACAGGAAATAAATCCCAGAGTCTAGTAACCTTACATTAGTGAGTTGTCATTCGGCTTTGCTTTTCAAAACGGCCTACTAACATAAAAAAATAACTTATCTTATTTGCTAGTTATAACTTTTAAATTTGTTTTAGTTTTCTAAGGAATGAGGTAAATATCAGACAATAAATCATCAAACAAATCTCCATCTATTTTACAAGGCCGGCGGGAGGCTCACACATTGTATGCATTGGAGCTTGTATACTAGCTAGCCAGACTGAGCTCTGTCTCTCTGCCAGAGCTGTGGGGACAATTCGCTCAGTAAAGGCCTCAATGATGGTGATTTTCTGTTTCAGACAGAAGTTACATTTCGGGTATATTCAAAACTGCTAATAAAGTTTGATGATTTCTTCATTGTCATGTATATTTAAGTTATTGATGAGTTCATTCTCACCGAATTTAGACTCCCCCATAGAGAAATGCAATTTTCGAGGAGATCTGCGTCCCGGGGGGGCACTTACATTGACAAGTGATACCATGCGTGACAAAAAAACATGTAAAAAGGATGTCTTTTTCACGATAGGGAAAGTTACATACGTAACATGATAAGGGTGTCAAAACACAAAAATAATGGAAAAAGGGTATCTATTTCGCTAGGAAAATTACGCGTTTAGGGTCAAATTTGCGAGGATGATAAAACAAAATTAAAATGTTTGATTTATAAAGGATGTACTTTTGCCCCAACACTTCGTGTTTAGAGTCCGATTTGCGCGAGGTGTAGAAGGTGGGGTCGTATTAGACCAAATAAGGTAAAGCCGACGATGGAAGGACCCGTAACAATAAAATATTACTGTTCTTGTTTAGGGGTTCATTTCAGGGAATATTTGCCAAGAGTATCATTTGTTTCCAACACTTTTTAAGGGTAGGGTTTCACATGCCAATACTTGTTAAGGGGTGCATTTTCAGAATATGGAAATTACGCGATTAGGGTGCTTTTCGAGACCCCATGCTCACGCATGGTACATGTATCCACTCATGAATGGAAGTGCCCCCCCCCTGGGATCTGCGTTTTCAAAGAACTTCAGGAAAAGTTAGGATATGTGGGCCTTTATTACATGACCGAGTACAGGTATTGTACTGGAATAGATGGAGTAAAAATTAGATATTGAATTCATTTATATTCATCAAGTTCAACTCACAGTCACACACACAAAAACACATCCACATCCAAGATTCTAAGCATGAAAAAAATAACTTAAAAAATCATACAATATTATTATTAAACAATAAGAAATAATTCATATTAGTGTACAGGTATTCCTCAAAATACAAAAACGTAGCATTCGAAAAGAGCCCCCAAAATGCAAAAAGCAGCCCCGAAAGGTAGAAATGGAGCCCCCGAAATTTTACGTGAAATTGAAAATGGAGCCCCCGAAAAAAAAAAATCCTGAAATAAACAAAACTGTCTTTATTAGAGTATCATAACTTTCGTATTTTACATCCGATTTTGATAAAATTTTCAGCGTGTTCAGCGTTATGCGAACGTTAGTTTGATTAAAATTATTCAAATCAAATTTTCTGGGGTGAACTTGACCTTTTTTTAGTTTATCAGAAGTTCCAGTATTTTTTTATTTCCTTTCTTTCGTTTTTGAGCAATTATAATAATGTCTTGCAAATGAACATTATGCCTAACACTAGGGATTTGTTTTGAATTCTGGGCTCAGGCTCAGCTGTGGGCTGCTTGCCATAGTTTAGCAGCTTAATGGTGTGTTTATACTAGCCTTATAGCCAGATGGGATTTTACCTCATGTGCAATTCCAATGAATGAATCACAGAATTGTGATAAAGTCTACTAGATACGTGTGCAGAATAATTACATGCGCTCATTAATTATAAAGCCCTTAGTCTTGCTGACTGACTTCAATAGCATTACGAGTCAGTCCGTGCATTTTACACTCCGAAGCCCAGATCTAAGCTCATATTAAACTCAAACGAAGCAGACACATCCATCAAAAAATTTGCAATCCATTTTCTTCATGCCATGATTATACTCACTCGCTATTCCAGCCATTTCCCCAATTTTGTTTTCTAATTCGATTCAGCTCGACTCGGAGTCGTCATCGGTGGTAAATTCTATTTTTAGCCAATGTAATACTACCCGAACCCGGAAGCAAAATTTTTACCCGTACATTGTACCCGGATATCCGAAAAACAACCTGTTTCTATCTCTCTCTCTCATCTTCTTTTGCATGATAGCAGACTGTGATTAAAACTAGTTGGTGTTGTTTGTTAGGGTGTGTTTTTTGGGGGGGAGGTTAAGGCGCTAGATGCTCCCCCCAATTTTCCACGACAAAGAATAAGAAGGAAAGGAAAGAAAAGGAAAATAGGGTGAAATATATTTTCTGAATAGGCCTAGATATAGGTCCAAATTAATCACAAAATTTGATTTTTGTAATAGAAATGTCGCAATTTTTGCTTGAAGGAGAATATATGTATGCATTGAAATACATAATCTTCTCACTGTATTAATAATATTCAATTTCATTAGAAAGTCTAATAGCCTATACAGACAGGACATGGGTGTCGATCCGGGGGGACGGGGATATATCCCTCCAAAAAAATATTTCAGGTAGGGGGATGGCCTGTGTAATCATCCCCCAATAATTTTAGGTCGAACAATATATTTTAGTAATGTTTATTGTTATCATTATTATTGTTATTTGCATTGACGCCCAATGGCGACAATGCATTGTTCTTGTTCCATATTCCTATTCCGTAATCTTTGCATTGACGCCCAATGGCGACAATGCATTGTTCTTGTTCCATATTCCTATTCCGTAATCTTTGCATTGACGCCCAATGGCGACAATGCATTGTTCTTGTTCCATATTCCTATTCCGTAATCTTCTTCTTCTTCTTCTTCTTCTTCTTCTTCCACCAAAATCCCATTTGTTTAACACATGGTTTTGTTAGCTCTACCCTGACTCCGTCCCTCATCCAAATTCATCCAAATTTGGTAGACATGTTGTCCAGCATCCCTAGTTGTGCCTCTCGTCTTCCATTTTCCAAAATCACTCATGCATGACCATCCAGGCGCCATTTTGTCAATTTCAAGTCCATTTGCATACCATTCTTCATTCTTTCATATCTCAGTTATCCTGCATGCTACAGACTTCTAACAAATTGCTATAGATAGTCCAAGAGTTGCTCCATCATCTGCGACGTATAACTTGACCTTTAAAATGCCATCTTCATGCCTTAAATTCAAATCCGAAATAGCCTTCCTTCAAAAACTTCATATTTATTGAAATGTAATGTCTAAAAGTCGTAAAATGGCCGTAACTTTTGTGTTTTTATTCATTTTGCGCTCATTCTTTTAGAAATTGATCACGGTATCATAACATACACGCTACTAAGTTTTCACGCATCATTGATCTTCCGTCATTGAAATAGCGCCCTCTAAAGTTTCAAAAACGCTTACCTTTGAATGCCCCTCATTGCGTCATGCATGGCCAAACCCGTACCCTTTCTTGGATTTAGGGTCTTTAAGATATGCCCTTTCATGCCATTTAAAAAAATATATACCTTACAACTGACGAAATATCTCAAAAATGCTCCCGAAAATCAGCAAAATACCCAAAAATGCACTTTACTGCCAGCACAACTTCAACTTGCTCTTATTTCCTTATTATTGAAGCTTATTCTTTTTAACTTGGCAGATATGAGTATTGATATATACTTAAACAGTTCGTTAATGTTTTGTAACAGAAACTAACAAATTGCTGACGGTAGCTTAAAATTATTGTGCAAAACCTTCATTTTTAATGTCTTTCTTTATATGGCATTTACTTCCGGTCTATTGCTTCCACACAAATAAAAGTGGTATCAATGTCACCGCATTGGAATACTCTTTCCAGTGATACCAAATACGACATAGGTTACAACAGAAAATTTCAAGATAAGTCAATCTGAACACATGGTATACTGCTCACAATGCACACATTTTCAACAACCACGTATGGGCCGCCAATATGGTCTAAAAAATTTTACTCGAGAATGTAACTTCCTATGGACAGCAAAATGTGCTAATATCCAATTTGATTAACATGTAATATTTGTTAGTCCTCCCCTGCCACCGTTCCTCATCAAAATTCATTCTAATTTGGTAGACATGTTATCCATAATTAGTGACCATAACTTTAGAAATAGCGCCCTCTATTGCAAAGTCTTAAAATAGTTGAATTGCCGTAACTTCCTTTGAATTTATTTTTGTCTCATATTTTCAGGGTTTGCCAATTGTATCATTTCACATAATCTAACTGTGTTTTACGCATCAGTGACCATTCCTTTAAGAAATAGCGCCCTCTAATATTTTGAGAATGTATATCATCTACAGTTTTCTTTCTATCTCTTTTTGTTTCTTGCCCTCTATTAAATCAGAGGCGTCAATGCATGCACATCGTTCTGAAACGATTGCAGTTCTAGTCTTCTTCTTCTTCTTCTTCTTCCACCAAAATCCCATTTGTTTAACACATGGTTTTGTTAGCTCTACCCTGGCTCCGTCCTTCATCCAAATTCAACCAAATTTGGTAGACATGTTGCCCAGCATCCCTAGTTGTGCCTCTCGTCTTCCATTTTCCAAAATCACTCATGCATGACCATCCAGGCGCCATTTTGTCAATTTCAAGTCCATTTGCATACCATTCTTCATTCTTTCATATCTCGGTTATCCTGCATGCTAAAGACTTCTAACAAATTGCTATAGATAGTCCAAGAGTTGCTCCGTCATCTGCGACGTATAACTTGACCTTCAAAATGCCATCTTCATGCCTTAAATTCAAATCCGAAATAGTCTTCCTTCAAAAACTTCATATTTATTAAAATGTAAAGTAAAAAAATCGTAAAATGGCCATAATTTTCTTGTTTTTATTCATTTCGAGCTCATATATTCAGGGATTGATTACAGTACCATATCATACATACTACTCAGTTTTCACGCATCACTGATTTTTCGTCATTGAAATAGCGCCCTCTAAAGTTTCAAAAACACTTACCTTTGAATGCTCCTCATTGCGTCATGCGTGGCCAAACCCGTACCCTTTCTTGGATTTAGGGTCTTCAAGATATGCCCTTTCATGCCATTTAAAAAAATATATACCTTACAACTGACGAAATATCTGAAAAATGCTCCCGAAAATCAGCAAAATACCCCAAAAGGCACTTTAATGCCAGCACAACTTCAACTTGCTCTTATTTCCTTATTATTGAAGCTTATTCTTTCTAACTTGGCAGATATGAGTATTGATATATACTTCAACCGTTCGTCAACCTTTTGTAACAGAAACTGACAAAAATCTGACGTCAGCTTCAAATTATTGTGCAAAACCTT
Organism: Lytechinus variegatus; assembly: GCF_018143015.1. Taxonomy (NCBI): domain Eukaryota; kingdom Metazoa; phylum Echinodermata; class Echinoidea; order Temnopleuroida; family Toxopneustidae; genus Lytechinus; species Lytechinus variegatus. The sequence goes on from NC_054750.1 coordinate 19,266,367, forward strand.
CATTTTTAATGTCTTTCTTTATATGGCATTTACTTCCGGTCTATTGCTTGGGCACAAATAAAAGTGGTATCAATGTGACCGCATTGGAATACTCTTTCCAGTGATACCAAATACGACATAGGTTACAACAGAAAATTTCAAGATAAGTCAATCTGAACACATGGTATACTGCTCACAATGCACACATTTTCAACAACCACATATGGGCCGCCATATGGTCTAACATTGTTTACTCCAGAATGTAACTTCCTATGGACAGCAAAAGGTGCTAAAATCCAATTTGATTAACATGTAATTTTTGTTAGCCCTCCCCAGCCTGCCACCGTTCCTCATCCAAATTCATTCTAATTTGGCAGACATGTTATCCATAATAAGTGACCATAACTTTAGAAATAGCGCCTTCTATTGCAAAGTCTTGAAATAGTTAAATTGCCATAACTTCCTTGTTTGAATTTATTTTGGTCTCATGTTTTCAGGGTTTGCCAATTGTATCGTTTCACGTACATGTACTCCAACTGTGTATTACGCATCAGTGACAATTCTTTTAAAAAATAGCGCCCTCTGATATTTTGAGAATGTATATCATCTAGAGTTTTCTCTTGATCTCCTCCTGTTTCTTGCCCTCTATTAAATCAGAGGCGTCAATGCATGCACATCGTTCTGAAACGATTGCAGTTCTAGTCTTTGCATTGACGCCCAATGGCGACAATGCATTGTTCTTGTTCCATATTCCTATTCCGTAATCTTCTTCTTCTTTGCATTGACGCCCAATGGCGACAATGCATTGTTCTTGTTCCATATTCCTATTCCGTAATCTTCTTCTTCTTTGCATTGACGCCCAATGGCGACAATGCATTGTTCTTGTTCCATATTCCTATTCCGTAATCTTCTTCTTCTTCTTCTTCTTCCACCAAAATCCCATTTGTTTAACACATGGTTTTGTTAGCTCTACCCTGACTCCGTCCCTCATCCAAATTCATCCAAATTTGGTAGACATGTTGTCCAGCATCCCTAGTTGTGCCTCTCGTCTTCCATTTTCCAAAATCACTCATGCATGACCATCCAGGCGCCATTTTGTCAATTTCAAGTCCATTTGCATACCATTCTTCATTCTTTCATATCTCAGTTATCCTGCATGCTACAGACTTCTAACAAATTGCTATAGATAGTCCAAGAGTTGCTCCATCATCTGCGACGTATAACTGACCTTCAAAATGCCATCTTCATGCCTTAAATTCAAATCCGAAATAGCCTTCCTTCAAAAACTTCATATTTATTGAAATGTAATGTCTAAAAGTCGTAAAATGGCCATAACTTTCTTGTTTTTATTCATTTTGAGCTCATTCTTTCAGGAATTGATAACGGTATCATAAAATACAAGTTACTGAATTTTCACGCATCATTGACCTTCCGTCATCGAAATAGCGCCCTCTAAGGTTTCAAAAACGCTTACCTTTGAATGCTCCTCATTGCGTCATGCGTGGCCAAACCCGTACCCTTTTTTGAATTTAGGGTCTTCAAGATATGATCTTTCATGCCATTTAAAAAAATATATACCTTACAACTGACGAAATATCTCAAAAATGCTCCCGAAAATCAGCAAAATACCCAAAAATGCACTTTACTGCCAGCACAACTTCAACTTGCTCTTATTTCCTTATTATTGAAGCTTATTCTTTCTAACTTGGCTGATATGAGTATTGATATATACTTCAACCGTTCGTCAACCTTTTGTAACAGAAACTGACAAAAATCTGACGTCAGCTTCAAATTATTGTGCAAAACCTTCATTTTTAATGTCTTTCTTTATATGGCATTTACTTCCGGTCTATTGCCTGCGCACAAATAAAAGTGGTATCAATGTCACCGCATTGGAATACTCTTTCCATTGATACCAAATACGACATAGGTTACAACAGAAAATTTCAAGATAAGTCAATCTGAACACATGGTATACTGCTCACTATGTACACATTATCAACAACAGAATTGTACAGTGTCTATTGCATCGGTTTCGTGCAAAAACGAACTGGCGGTACTATGGCACGCCATTTGTCCAATAAGGCGATACACTCAGTTTATGCATGCACATCGTTCTGATATGTACTTAACACTGGGTTACGTTGATGAATTGTCAGCGAATTTGTATGCTTATTTCCATTACTCTCTCTGCGTCTTTCTCTCTCTCTCTTTCTTCAGCGGCCACATGGTCTAAAAATGGACGAAATTTGTTTGACTCGAGAATGTAATTTCCTATGAAAAGCAAAATCTGCCAATATCCAATTTGATTAACATGTAATTTTTGTTAGTCCTCTCCTGCCTCCGTTTCTCATCCAAATTCATTCTGATTTGGTAGACATACTATCCATAATTAGGGACCATAACCTTTAGAAATAGCGCCTTCTATTGCAAAGTCTTGAAATAGTTAAATTGCCATAACTTCCTTGTTTGAATTTATTTTTTGTCTCATGTTTTCAGGGTTTGCCAATTGTATCATTTCACATACTCCAACTGTGTTTTACGCATCAGTGATCATTCCTTTAAGAAATAGCGCCCTGTAATATTTTGAGAATGTATATAATCTAGAGTTTTCTCTTGATCTCCTCCTGTTTCTTGCCCTCTATTAAATCAGAGGCGTCAATGCATGCACATCGTTCTGAAACGATTGCAGTTCTAGTCTTCTTCTTCTTCTTCTTCCACCAAAATCCCATTTGTTTAACACATGGTTTTGTTAGCTCTACCCTGACTCCGTCCCTGATCCAAATTCATCCAAATTTGGTAGACATGTTGTCCAGCATCCCTAGTTGTGCCTCTCGTCTTCCATTTTCCAAAATCACTCATGCATGACCATCCAGGCGCCATTTTGTCAATTTCAAGTCCATTTGCATACCATTCTTCATTCTTTCATATCTCAGTTATCCTGCATGCTACAGACTTCTAACAAATTGCTATAGATAGTCCAAGAGTTGCTCCATCATCTGCGACGTATAATTGACCTTCAAAATGCCATCTTCATGTCTTAAATTCAAATCCGAAATAGCCTTCCTTCAAAAACTTCATATTTATTGAAATGTAATGTCTAAAAGTCGTAAAATGGCCGTAACTTTTGTGTTTTTATTCATTTTGCGCTCATTCTTTTAGAAATTGATCACAGTATCATAGCATACATGCTACTAAGTTTTCACGCATCATTGATCTTCTGTCATTGAAATAGCGCCCTCTAAAGTTTCAAAAACGCTTACCTTTGAATGCCCCTCATTGCGTCATGCATGGCCAAACCCGTACCCTTTCTTGGATTTAGGGTCTTCAAGATATGCCCTTTCATGCCATTTAAAAAAATATATACCTTACAACTGACGAAATATCTCAAAAATGCTCCTGAAAATCAGCAAAATACCCAAAAATGCACTTTACTGCCAGCACAACTTCAACTTGCTCTTATTAGGTGATCTGTCAATTATTGACAGATCACCTCTTGTGTTTCTACGAATTTTCTTTTTTATTTATTTCTTTATTCCTTTTATTAGGTGGTCTGTCATTTATGACAGATCACCTTTTAATTTCGTCAGAATTTTCTTTTTATTTCTTTCTTTATTTTTACGGATTTTCTTGTCGCCAAGTTATCTCAAAATAGACTTGATCAATTTCATTGAATTTCATGTCATCTATAGGATCTGTCATGGACACGTCAAAATAAGCTTTTCAAGGTCATCACGTCATGATGACGTCATCTAGGCGCCATTTTGTAAAATCACATTATCAATCACATCTCCATTATCAATTATCAAAAATCAATCAAATTTACATCACATCAATTTCAGGTCAAGGTTCATTAGGTCATGTCATCAGAGGTCACCTAGAGGTCACGACGCGCGCGTACGCGCGCATCAAAATTTTAAAATGCTCAAAATCACTTTTTGACCAAACGAGAGTATGTTTTAGGTCATTCTAAGCATTTCAAACATTTGCGCGCGCGCACGCATGCGTGCGCGTTTCCGCGCGTAACGCCTAAACGCAACACAAAATCACCGTTTTTTTTACATCATTTCATTGATAATAAAATTCTGAACAATTTGATACCTTGATCAACCTTCTACGACCATTAATAACGAAATTAACACCCGTTAAAGTTTGCAGCACGTGTGCGCGCGAGCTCTCACTATAGGCCATATATGGGCAAAAACATGCCTATTGAAAATTCACTGTAGCTCTTTAAATAGTCCGTTGACCCCCAATTTTTTTTTCATATATCGATAGAGTATGAGTTGTAGATTTGATTTCATGTCATCAATGTCCCTAAATTATATTGTGACGTCATCAAAATGGCGCCTAAACTAAAAATTTCATTTTTTCAAAAATGACGTCATCAAATTTATGCAAATTTGGTTGTAACTTCTCGAATATAGATCGTTTTTCGCCCAGATTTCGATATGTTGTAGTTTAGAATGTACTCTTTCTCCTCAGTTAACATGATTATTCGTTTTGAGAAACGCATCATTGCGTAAAACAGCGATGAAAAGAGGCATGTCATTTTTCCTCATTTTGCGTGTAATCTCTATGGGACATGACTTTTTCTCAAAACCAGATTCGACATTCCTCTATTTCGTGAGCCATATCTCCATTTTTTCTTGTCAGTTTTCTTTAAGCTTTTAGTATGTTGTAGCTGAGATTCTAAGCTTTCGCGTGTGTGCCCTTCATTTTTTGATCAGATGCCGGGATCATGCCCGTATTTCACTTGCAAAATTGGACTTGTAATTCTCAAAATTGCTTACGTGTATTCTCTATGGGGAATATCGTGGCTTTGACTGCTTTCTAAAGGGCGCGGGTTCGAGTCCTGGGGTGAACAAGATGAATTTTTTTTTCACTTTTTTTTTTCTTTTTGCCACTTCTTACATGATCCTTTATGATAATTAAAAGGTATAAAAGTTTAAATTTAGCAAGATAAAATAGATTATAATTGCTTTTTTCATATCACATGTATTTTGCGTGTAATCTCTATGGGACATGACTTTTTCTCAAAACTAGATTCGACATTCCTCTATTTCGTGAGCCATATCTCTATTGTTTCTTGTCAGTTTACCCTGAGCTTTTAGTATGTTGTAGCTGAGATTCTAAGCTTTCGGAAATGTGCCCTCCATTTTTTGATCAGATGCCGGGATCATGCCCGTATTTCGCTTGCAAAATTTGAATTGTAATTCTCAAACTTGCTTACGTGTATTCTCTATGGGGAATATCGTGGCTTTGACTGCTTTCTAAAGGGCGCGGGTTCGAGTCCTGGGGTGAACAAGATGAATTTTTTTTTTTCACTTTTTTTTCTTTTTGCCGCTTCTTACATGATCCTTTATGATAATTTAAAGGTATAAAAGTTTAAATTTAGCAAGATAAAACAGATTATAATTACTTTTTTTCATATCACATGTATTTTGCGTGTAATCTCTATGGGACATGACCTTTTCTCAAAACTAGATTCGACATTCCTCTATTTCGTGAGCTATATCGCCATTGTTTCTAGTCAGTTTTCCCTGAATTTTTAGTATGTTGTAGCCAAGATTCTAAGCTTTCGAAAATATGCCCTCCATTTTTTGATCAGATGCCGGGATCATGCCCGTATTTCGCTTGCAAAATTGGAATTGTAATTCTCAAATTTGCTTACGTGTAATCTCTATGGGGAATATGCTAGCTCAATGGATAACGCATTTGACGTGTTCGTCCGTATTGCTGACGTGTAGGTCCGTGTTCCTGACGTGGTGGTCCGTGTAGCTGACGTGTAGGTCCGTGTTGCTGACGTATTGGTCCGTGTTGACGACGTGCTCTGCCGGCATGATCCGTGTAGATCCGTGTGAAGCTACCGTGTTGATGCCGTGTTCACAGTCATCTGGGGCAAAACTATCCCGGACCTCCCCGGATCATGCCGGCATTGCCGTGTTGATCCGTGAGGTATAATCATCTATCTTGTATGTATCTGTTTGAAGATGTATGTCTGACGATTGTCATCACCACATCAATAATCACATTTAGTAATGGTCAAAACTTATTCTTAGGATGTCTACGATCAAGATTATCAATGATATCTAAATGATTTATTTCATACATCAGCCGACACTGAATGACAAATCATGACAGACCACCTAATTCGTCCGCATGACGAATTAAATTCTAGTTTATTTTTCTTTTTCCACCCTTTTCTTGTTCCACCAAAATCATCAAAACTATTCAATCAATTTTCATCAAAATATTATCAATTATGGACAGTTATCATACAATGTGTACGAAACAAGTTCAACGTCAAATGGTCATCGTGACGTCATCTACGCGCCATTTTGTAAAATCACATTATCAACAATATCTCCATTATCAATCATCAAAAATTAACAATATTAACATCAAATTAACTTCAGATCAAGGGTCAACTGTCCATGTCATCAAAGGTCATTTACAGGTCACGACGCGCATGTACGCGCGCGTCAAAATTTTAAAATGCTCAAAATCACTTTTTGATCAAAGTAGAGTACGTTTCAGGTCATTCTAAGCATTTCAGGAATTTGCGCGCTCACAGGTTTTCGCGCGCGTTTACGCGCGTAACGTCCTTACACAACGCACAACTGCACTTTATTTTACATCAATGCATTTTTTATGAAATTCCCAATAATTTGATACCTTAACCGACCTTCTACGACCAGTAATAAAGGAATACGCCTCCGTCAAAGTTTGAATTACGCGCGCAAGCGCGCGTTCACAATAGGCCAAAAATGTGCAAAAACATGCTTTTACAAAATTCTATATAACTCTTCAGATTGTCCGTTGACCCCCAAATTTTCTTTTATATTCGGATAGAATAGGACTTGTAGATGTGATTTCATGTCACATTTGACAATAAATTTTATCATAACGTCATCAAATTTTCGTCAGAACTAAAATTTTCCATTTTTGTTTTATGACGTTTTGATAATTTTGGAAATATGACTATAACTCCGTAATCATTGGTCGTTTTGGGCCCGGTTTTCTACATATTGTAGCTGGTTTTATATTCTTCCAAATTATTTTACAATCTTATCATTTTAAGCAAGAGATCATCATAAATATTAACAATGTATAAAAGTATATCATTATGATAAAACTTGCACTTGAAAATTCAATTTGAGGTTAAATTTCATAGTTGCCTAGAAAGTGTATGGCAGTTACTGTGGTCGAATGGTTAGTGCATCTGCCTTGTAATGCGAGGGTCCCTGGATCAAAACCCATCAGGATCTATTTTTTTTCATTTATTAAATTTTGTCTCATTTTGCGTGTAACCCCTATAAGCCAGTTTGTGGTTCCATTCTGCGCATAATAAGTTCATTTGTACTAAAGTGACATGATTGTTTTATATTTAATGAGATATTAGCAACAACCTTGATGCCTTGAGTTTTCTTTTGAATTGTGCGTTTCAATACACGCATAAAAACAACAATGCGTGTACTAGCAACTGGTATTTCAGAGTTGGCCAAGTATTGTTATAAGAACATGCTGAACGCATTCCAAATACCTCCATCAGTGTTCATTGCTTTGTTTTCTATTCACTTGGTCTATGCAATTTCTCCATCCTGCTATGTAAGACATGCTTGCATAATATCTTGCAATGAAATCTACCTATCGTAATGTAAGAAATGAAACGTCATTTGGTCATGATTGTTCATGAGGTAACCAAAAATCTAGTCTATGGATACTGATTTAAATTTTTCAAAACTGGATTCTAGATTCTTGCTTTCATCACCACTGCTCACTATTTCGTGTTATCACTTCCTAAATTTGAATTGTCATTCTTTAGAAAAGCAAGTTTTTTTTTACAATCTTATCTTTCAAATAATGTCTTTCAACAGTATTCAACATGTCCTTTCATTAATAAAACTGCGCTTAATATCATGATGCTCATATTGATCTGCATTGACATGGTGATCATTATAAAAAAATAGATCATAATCATGAGATTCACAGACAGATCACCTAATTCGTCCGTAAGACGAATTAAAATTCTAGTTTCCTTATTATTGAAGCTTATCCTTTTTAACTTGGCAGATATGAGTATTGATATATACTTAAACAATTCGTTAATGTTTTGTAACAGAAACTAACAAATTGCTGACGGTAGCTTAAAATTATTGTGCAAAACCTTCATTTTTAATGTCTTTCTTTATATGGCATTTACTTCCGGTCTATTGCCTCCACACAAATAAAAGTGGTATCAATGTCACCGTATTGGAATACTCTTTCCAGTGATACCAAATACGACATAGGTTACAACAGAAAATTTCAAGATAAGTCAATCTGAACACATGGTATACTGCTCACAATGCACACATTTTCAACAACCACGTATGGGCCGCCAATATGGTCTAAAAAATTTTACTCGAGAATGTAACTTCCTATGGACAGCAAAAAGTGCTAATATCCAATTTGATTAACATGTAATATTTGTTAGTCCTCCCCTGCCACCGTTCCTCATCAAAATTCATTCTAATTTGGTAGACATGTTATCCATAATTAGTGACCATAACTTTAGAAATAGCGCCCTCTATTGCAAAGTCTTAAAATAATTGAATTGCCATAACTTCCTTTGAATTTATTTTTGTCTCATATTTTCAGGGTTTGCCAATTGTATCATTTCACATAATCTAACTGTGTTTTACGCATCAGTGACCATTCCTTTAAGAAATAGCGCCCTCTAATATTTTGAGAATGTATATCATCTACAGTTTTCTTTCTATCTCTTTCTGTTTCTTGCCCTCTATTAAATCAGAGGCGTCAATGCATGCACATCGTTCTGAAACGATTGCAGTTCTAGTTGCATTGACGCCCAATGGCGACAATGCATTGTTCTTGTTCCATATTCCTATTCCGTAATCTTCTTCTTCTTCTTCTTCTTCTTCTTCTTCTTCTTCTTCTTCCACCAAAATCCCATTTGTTTAACACATGGTTTTGTTAGCTCTACCCTGACTCCGTCCTTCATCCAAATTCATCCAAATTTGGTAGACATGTTGTCCAGCATCCCTAGTTGTGCCTCTCGTCTTCCATTTTCCAAAATCACTCATGCATGACCATCCAGGCGCCATTTTGTCAATTTCAAGTCCATTTGCATACCATTCTTCATTCTTTCATATCTCAGTTATCCTGCATGCTAAAGACTTCTAACAAATTGCTATAGATAGTCCAAGAGTTGCTCCGTCATCTGCGACGTATAACTTGACCTTCAAAATGCCATCTTCATGCCTTAAATTCAAATCCGAAATAGCCTTCCTTCAAAAACTTCATATTTATTAAAATGTAAAGTCAAAAAATCGTAAAATGGCCATAATTTTCTTGTTTTTATTCATTTCGAGCTCATATATTCAGGAGTTGATTACAGTACCATATCATACATACTACCCAGTTTTCACGCATCACTGATTTTTCGTCATTGAAATAGCGCCCTCTAAAGTTTCAAAAACACTTATCTTTGAATGCTCCTCATTGCGTCATGCACGGCCAAACCCGTACCCTTTCTTGGATTTAGGGTCTTCAAGATATGCCCTTTCATGCCATTTAAAAAAATATATACCTTACAACTGACGAAATATCTGAAAAATGCTCCCGAAAATCAGCAAAATACCCCAAAAGGCACTTTAATGCCAGCACAACTTCAACTTGCTCTTATTTCCTTATTATTGAAGCTTATTCTTTCTAACTTGGCAGATCTGAGTATTGATATATACTCCAACAGTTCGTTAATGTTTTGTAACAGAAACTAACAAATTGCTGACGTCAGCTTAAAATTATTGTGCAAAACCTTCATTTTTAATGTCTTTCTTTATATGGCATTTACTTCCGGTCTATTGCCTGCACACAAATAAAAGTGGTATCAATGTCACCGCATTGGAATACTCTTTCCAGTGATACCAAATACGACATAGGTTACAACAGAAAATTTCAAGATAAGTCAATCTGAACACATGGTATACTGCTCACTATGCACACATTATCAACAACAGAATTGTACACAGTGTCTATTGCATTGATAAACTCAGTTCATGCATGCACATCGTTCTGATATGTACTTAACACTGGGTTACGTTAATGAATTGTCAGTGAATTTGTATGCTTATTTCTATTACTCTCTCTACGTCTTTATCTCTCTCTCCCTCTCTTTGTTCAGCGGCCACATGGTCTAAAATTGGACGAAATCTGTTTGACTCGAGAATGTAACTTCCTATGGAAGGCAAAATCTGCCAAAATCCAATTTGATTAACATGTAATTTTTGTTAGTCTTCGCCTGCCTCCGTTTCTCATCCAAATTCATTTTGATTTGATAGACATATTGTCCATAATTAGTGACCATAACCTTTAGAAATAGCGCCCTCTCGTGCAAAGTCTTGAAATAGTTAAATTGCCATAACTTCCTTGTTTGAATTTATTTTGGTCTCATGTTTTCAGGGTTTGCCAATTGTATCATTTCACATACTCCAACTGTGTTTTATGCATCAGTGACCATTCTTAAAAAAAATAGCGCCCTCTAATATTTTGAGAATGTATATCATCTAGAGTTTTCTCTCTATCTCCTTCTGTTTCTTGCCCTCTATTAAATCAGAGGCGTCAATGCATGCACATCGTTCTGAAACGATTGCAGTTCTAGTCTTCTTCTTCTTTGCATTGACGCCCAATGGCGACAATGCATTGTTCTTGTTCCATATTCCTATTCCGTAATCTTCTTCTTCTTCTTCTTCTTCTTCTTCTTCTTCTTCTTCCACCAAAATCCCATTTGTTTAACACATGGTTTTGTTAGCTCTACCCTGACTCCGTCCTTCATCCAAATTCATCCAAATTTGGTAGACATGTTGTCCAGCATCCCTAGTTGTGCCTCTCGTCTTCCATTTTCCAAAATCACTCATGCATGACCATCCAGGCGCCATTTTGTCAATTTCGAGTCCATTTGCATACCATTCTTCATTCTTTCATATCTCAGTTATCCTGCATGCTAAAGACTTCTAACAAATTGCTATAGATAGTCCAAGAGTTGCTCCGTCATCTGCGACGCATAACTTGACCTTCAAAATGCCATCTTCATGCCTTAAATTCAAATCCAAAATAGCCTTCCTTCAAAAACTTCATATTTATTAAAATGTAAAGTCAAAAAATCGTAAAATGGCCATAATTTTCTTGTTTTTATTCATTTCGAGCTCATATATGCAGGAGTTGATTACAGTACCATATCATACATACTACTCAGTTTTCACGCATGACTGATTTTTCGTCATTGAAATAGCGCCCTCTAAAATTTCAAAAACACTTATCTTTGAATGCTCCTCATTGCGTCATGCATGGCCAAACCCGTACCCTTTCTTGGATTTAGGGTCTTCAAGATATGCCCTTTCATGCCATTTAAAAAAATATATACCTTACAGCTGACGAAATATCTGAAAAATGCTCCCGAAAATCAGCAAAATACCCCAAAAGGCACTTTAATGCCAGCACAACTTCAACTTGCTCTTATTTCCTTATTATTGAAGCTTATTCTTTCTAACTTGGCAGATTTGAGTATTGATATATACTTCAACTGTTCGTTAATGTTTTGTAACAGAAACTAACAAATTGCTGACGTCAGCTTCAAATTATTGTGCAAAACCTTCATTTTTAATGTCTTTCTTTATATGGCATTTACTTCCGGTCTATTGCCTGCGCACAAATAAAAGTGGTATCAATGTCACCGCATTGGAATACTCTTTCCAGTGATACCAAATACGACATAGGTTACAACAGAAAATTTCAAGATAAGTCAATCTGAACACAAGGTATACTGCTCACTATGCACGCATTATCAACAACAGAATTGTACACAGTGTCTATTGCATTGATAAACTCAGTTCATGCATGCACATCGTTCTGATATGTACTTAACACTGGGTTACGTTAATGAATTGTCAGTGAATTTGTATGCTTACTTCTATTACTCTCTCTACGTCTTTATCTCTCTCTCTCTCTCTCTTTGTTCAGCGGCCACATGGTCTAAAAATGGACGAAATCTTTTTGACTCGAGAATGTAACTTCCTATGGAAGGCAAAATCTGCCAAAATTCAATTTGATTAACATGTAATTTTTGTTAGTCTTCGCCTGCCTCCGTTTCTCATCCAAATTCATTTTGATTTGATAGACATATTGTCCATAATTAGTGACCATAGCCTTTAGAAATAGCGCCCTCTCGTGCAAAGTCTTGAAATAGTTAAATTGCCATAACTTCCTTGTTTGAATTTATTTTGGTCTCATGTTTTCAGGGTTTGCCAATTGTATCATTTCACATACTCCAACTGTGTTTTATGCATCAGTGACCATTCTTTAAAAAAATAGCGCCCTCTAATATTTTGAGAATGTATATCATCTAGAGTTTTCTCTCTATCTCCTTCTGTTTCTTGCCCTCTATTAAATCAGAGGCGTCAATGCATGCACATCGTTCTGAAACGATTGCAGTTCTAGTCTTCTTCTTCTTCTTCCACCAAAATCCCATTTGTTTAACACATGGTTTTGTTAGCTCTACCCTGACTCCGTCCCTGATCCAAATTCATCCAAATTTGGTAGACATGTTGTCCAGCATCCCTAGTTGTGCCTCTCGTCTTCCATTTTCCAAAATCACTCATGCATGACCATCCAGGCGCCATTTTGTCAATTTCAAGTCCATTTGCATACCATTCTTCATTCTTTCATATCTCAGTTATCCTGCATGCTACAGACTTCTAACAAATTGCTATAGATAGTCCAAGAGTTGCTCCATCATCTACGACGTATAACTTGACCTTCAAAATGCCATCTTCATGCCTTAAATTCAAATCCGAAATAGCCTTCCTTCAAAAACTTCATATTTATTGAAATGTAATGTCTAAAAGTCGTAAAATGGCCGTAACTTTTGTGTTTTTATTCATTTTGCGCTCATTCTTTTAGAAATTGATCACGGTATCATAACATACATGCTACTAAGTTTTCACGCATCATTGATCTTCTGTCATTGAAATAGCGCCCTCTAAAGTTTCAAAAACGCTTACCTTTGAATGCCCCTCATTGCGTCATGCATGGCCAAACCCGTACCCTTTCTTGGATTTAGGGTCTTCAAGATATGCCCTTTCATGCCATTTAAAAAAATATATACCTTACAACTGACGAAATATCTCAAAAATGCTCCCGAAAATCAGCAAAATACCCAAAAATGCACTTTACTGCCAGCACAACTTCAACTTGCTCTTATTTCCTTATTATTGAAGCTTATTCTTTTTAACTTGGCAGATATGAGTATTGATATATACTTAAACAGTTCGTTAATGTTTTGTAACAGAAACTAACAAATTGCTGACGGTAGCTTAAAATTATTGTGCAAAACCTTCATTTTTAATGTCTTTCTTTATATGGCATTTACTTCCGGTCTATTGCCTCCACACAAATAAAAGTGGTATCAATGTCACCGCATTGGAATACTCTTTCTAGTGATACCAAATACGACATAGGTTACAACAGAAAATTTCAAGATAAGTCAATCTGAACACAAGGTATCCTGCTCACAATGCACACATTTTCAACAACCACGTATGGGCCGCCAATATGGTCTAAAAAATTTTACTCGAGAATGTAACTTCCTATGGACAGCAAAAAGTGCTAATATCAAATTTGATTAACATGTAATATTTGTTAGTCCTCCCTGCCACCGTTCCTCATCAAAATTCATTCTAATTTGGTAGACATGTTATCCATAATTAGTGACCATAACTTTAGAAATAGCGCCCTCTATTGCAAAGTCTTAAAATAGTTGAATTGCCATAACTTCCTTTGAATTTATTTTTGTCTCATATTTTCAGGGTTTGCCAATTGTATCATTTCACATAATCTAACTGTGTTTTACGCATCAGTGACCATTCCTTTAAGAAATAGCGCCCTCTAATATTTTGAGAATGTATATCATCTACAGTTTTCTTTCTATCTCTTTCTGTTTCTTGCCCTCTATTAAATCAGAGGCGTCAATGCATGCACATCGTTCTGAAACGATTGCAGTTCTAGTCTTCTTCTTTGCATTGACGCCCAATGGCGACAATGCATTGTTCTTGTTCCATATTCCTATTCCGTAATCTTCTTCTTCTTCTTCTTCTTCCACCAAAATCCCATTTGTTTAACACATGGTTTTGTTAGCTCTACCCTGACTCCGTCCCTCATCCAAATTCATCCAAATTTGGTAGACATGTTGTCCAGCATCCCTAGTTGTGCCTCTCGTCTTCCATTTTCCAAAATCACTCATGCATGACCATCCAGGCGCCATTTTGTCCATTTCAAGTCCATTTGCATACCATTCTTCATTCTTTCATATCTCAATTATCCTGCATGCTACAGACTTCTAACAAATTGCTATAGATAGTCAAAGAGTTGCTCCATCATCTGCGACGTATAACCTGACCTTCAAAATGCCATCTTTATGTCCTAAATTCAAATCCGAAATAGCCTTCCTTCAAAAACGTCATATTTATTGAAATGTAAAGTAAAAAAATCGTAAAATGGCCATAACTTTCTTGTTTTTATTCATTTTGAGCTCATATATTCAGGAATTGATAACGGTATCATAAAATACAAGTTACTGAATTTTCACGCATCATTGACCTTCCGTCATCGAAATAGCGCCCTCTAAAGTTTCAAAAACGCTTACCTTTGAATGCTCCTCATTGCGTCATGCGTGGCCAAACCCGTACCCTTTTTTGAATTTAGGGTCTTCAAGATATGATCTTTCATGCCATTTAAAAAAATATATACCTTACAACTGACGAAATATCTCAAAAATGCTCCCGAAAATCAGCAAAATACCCAAAAATGCACTTTACTGCCAGCACAACTTCAACTTGCTCTTATTTCCTTATTATTGAAGCTTATTCTTTCTAACTTGGCTGATATGAGTATTGATATATACTTCAACCGTTCGTCAACCTTTTGTAACAGAAACTGACAAAAATCTGACGTCAGCTTCAAATTATTGTGCAAAACCTTCATTTTTAATGTCTTTCTTTATATGGCATTTACTTCCGGTCTATTGCCTGCACACAAATAAAAGTGGTATCAATGTCACCGCATTGGAATACTCTTTCCATTGATACCAAATACGACATAAATTTCAAGATAAGTCAATCTGAACACATGGTATACTGCTCACTATGTACACATTATCAACAACAGAATTGTACAGTGTCTATTGCATCGGTTTCGTGCAAAAACGAACTGAACGTACTATGGCACGCCATTTGTCCAATAAGGCGATACACTCAGTTTATGCATGCACATCGTTCTGATATGTACTTAACACTGGGTTACGTTGATGAATTGTCAGCGAATTTGTATGCTTATTTCCATTACTCTCTCTGCGTCTTTCTCTCTCTCTCTTTCTTCAGCGGCCACATGGTCTAAAAATGGACGAAATTTGTTTGACTCGAGAATGTAATTTCCTATGAAAAGCAAAATCTGCCAAAATCCAATTTGATTAACATGTAATTTTTGTTAGTCCTCTCCTGCCTCCGTTTCTCATCCAAATTCATTCTGATTTGGTAGACATACTATCCATAATTAGGGACCATAACCTTTAGAAATAGCGCCTTCTATTGCAAAGTCTTGAAATAGTTAAATTGCCATAACTTCCTTGTTTGAATTTATTTTTTGTCTCATGTTTTCAGGGTTTGCCAATTGTATCATTTCACATACTCCAACTGTGTTTTACGCATCAGTGATCATTCCTTTAAGAAATAGCGCCCTGTAATATTTTGAGAATGTATATCATCTAGAGTTTTCTCTTGATCTCCTCCTGTTTCTTGCCCTCTATTAAATCAGAGGCGTCAATGCATGCACATCGTTCTGAAACGATTGCAGTTCTAGTCTTCTTCTTCTTCTTCTTCCACCAAAATCCCATTTGTTTAACACATGGTTTTGTTAGCTCTACCCTGACTCCGTCCTTCATCCAAATTCAACCAAATTTGGTAGACATGTTGTCCAGCATCCTTAGTTGTGCCTCTCGTCTTCCATTTTCCAAAATCACTCATGCATGACCATCCAGGCGCCATTTTGTCAATTTCAAGTCCATTTGCATACCATTCTTCATTCTTTCATATCTCAGTCATCCTGCATGCTAAAGACTTCTAACAAATTGCTATAGATAGTCCAAGAGTTGCTCCGTCATCTGCGACGCATAACTTGACCTTCAAAATGCCATCTTCATGCCTTAAATTCAAATCCGAAATAGCCTTCCTTCAAAAACTTCATATTTATTAAAATGTAAAGTCAAAAAATCGTAAAATGGCCATAATTTTCTTGTTTTTATTCATTTCGAGCTCATATATTCAGGAGTTGATTACAGTACCATATCATACATACTACTCAGTTTTCACGCATCACTGATTTTTCGTCATTGAAATAGCGCCCTTTAAAGTTTCAAAAACACTTATTTTTGAATGCTCCTCATTGCGTCATGCACGGCCAAACCCGTACCTCTTCTTGGATTTAGGGTCTTCAAGATATGCCCTTTCATGCCATTTAAAAAAATATATACCTTACAACTGACGAAATATCTCAAAAATGCTCCCGAAAATCAGCAAAATACCCCAAAAGGCACTTTAATGCCAGCACAACTTCAACTTGCTCTTATTTCCTTATTATTGAAGCTTATTCTTTCTAACTTGGCAGATCTGAGTATTGATATATACTTCAACTGTTCGTTAATGTTTTGTAACAGAAACTAACAAATTGCTGACGTCAGCTTAAAATTATTGTGCAAAACCTTCATTTTTAATGTCTTTCTTTATATGGCATTTACTTCCGGTCTATTGCCTGCACACAAATAAAAGTGGTATCAATGTGACCGCATTGGAATACTCTTTCCAGTGATACCAAATACGACATAGGTTACAACAGAAAATTTCAAGATAAGTCAATCTGAACACATGGTATACTGCTCACTATGCACACATTATCAACAACAGAATTGTACACAGTGTCTATCGCATTGATAAACTCAGTTCATGCATGCACATCGTTCTGATATGTACTTAACACTGGGTTACGTTAATGAATTGTCAGTGAATTTGTATGCTTATTTCTATTACTCTCTCTACGTCTTTATCTCTCTCTCTCTCTCTCTTTGTTCAGCGGCCACATGGTCTAAAAATGGACGAAATCTGTTTGACTCGAGAATGTAACTTCCTATGGAAAGCATAATCTGCCAAAATCCAATTTGATTAACATGTAATTTTTGTTAGTCTTCGCCTGCCTCCGTTTCTCATCCAAATTCATTTTGATTTGATAGACATATTGTCCATAATTAGTGACCATAACCTTTAGAAATAGCGCCCTCTCGTGCAAAGTCTTGAAATAGTTAAATTGCCATAACTTCCTTGTTTGAATTTATTTTGGTCTCATGTTTTCAGGGTTTGCCAATTGTATCATTTCACATACTCCAACTGTGTTTTATGCATCAGTGACCATTCTTTAAAAAAATAGCGCCCTCTAATATTTTGAGAATGTATATCATCTAGAGTTTTCTCTCTATCTCCTTCTGTGTCTTGCCCTCTATTAAATCAGAGGCGTCAATGCATGCACATCGTTCTGAAACGATTGCAGTTCTAGTTGCATTGACGCCCAATGGCGACAATGCATTGTTCTTGTTCCATATTCCTATTCCGTAATTGCATTGACGCCCAATGGCGACAATGCATTGTTCTTGTTCCATATTCCTATTCCGTAATCTTCTTCTTCTTCTTCTTCTTCTTCTTCTTCTTCTTCTTCCACCAAAATCCCATTTGTTTAACACATGGTTTTGTTAGCTCTACCCTGACTCCGTCCCTGATCCAAATTCATCCAAATTTGGTAGACATGTTGTCCAGCATCCCTAGTTGTGCCTCTCGTCTTCCATTTTCCAAAATCACTCATGCATGACCATCCAGGCGCCATTTTGTCAATTTCAAGTCCATTTGCATACCATTCTTCATTCTTTCATATCTCAGTTATCCTGCATGCTACAGACTTCTAACAAATTGCTATAGATAGTCCAAGAGTTGCTCCATCATCTGCAACGTATAACTTGACCTTCAAAATGCCATCTTCATGCCTTAAATTCAAATCCGAAATAGCCTTCCTTCAAAAACTTCATATTTATTGAAATGTAATGTCTAAAAGTCGTAAAATGGCCGTAACTTTTGTGTTTTTATTCATTTTGCGCTCATTCTTTTAGAAATTGATCACGGTATCATAACATACATGCTACTAAGTTTTCACGCATCATTGATCTTCTGTCATTGAAATAGCGCCCTCTAAAGTTTCAAAAACGCTTACCTTTGAATGCCCCTCATTGCGTCATGCATGGCCAAACCCGTACCCTTTCTTGGATTTAGGGTCTTCAAGATATGCCCTTTCATGCCATTTAAAAAAATATATACCTTACAACTGACGAAATATCTCAAAAATGCTCCCGAAAATCAGCAAAATACCCAAAAATGCACTTTACTGCCAGCACAACTTCAACTTGCTCTTATTTCCTTATTATTGAAGCTTATTCTTTTTAACTTGGCAGATATGAGTATTGATATATACTTAAACAGTTCGTTAATGTTTTGTAACAGAAACTAACAAATTGCAGACGGTAGCTTAAAATTATTGTGCAAAACCTTCATTTTTAATGTCTTTCTTTATATGGCATTTACTTCCGGTCTATTGCCTCCACACAAATAAAAGTGGTATCAATGTCACCGCATCGGAATACTCTTTCTAGTGATACCAAATACGACATAGGTTACAACAGAAAATGTCAAGATAAGTCAATCTGAACACATGGTATCCTGCTCACAATGCACACATTTTCAACAACCACGTATGGGCCGCCAATATGGTCTAAAAAATTTTACTCGAGAATGTAACTTCCTATGGACAGCAAAAAGTGTTAATATCCAATTTGATTAACATGTAATATTTGTTAGTCCTCCCTGCCACCGTTCCTCATCAAAATTCATTCTAATTTGGTAGACATGTTATCCATAATTAGTGACCATAACTTTAGAAATAGCGCCCTCTATTGCAAAGTCTTAAAATAGTTGAATTGCCATAACTTCCTTTGAATTTATTTTTGTCTCATATTTTCAGGGTTTGCCAATTGTATCATTTCACATAATCTAACTGTGTTTTACGCATCAGTGACCATTCCTTTAAGAAATAGCGCCCTCTAATATTTTGAGAATGTATATCATCTACAGTTTTCTTTCTATCTCTTTCTGTTTCTTGCCCTCTATTAAATCAGAGGCGTCAATGCATGCACATCGTTCTGAAACGATTGCAGTTCTAGTCTTCTTCTTCTTCTTCTTCTTCCACCAAAATCCCATTTGTTTAACACATGGTTTTGTTAGCTCTACCCTGGCTCCGTCCTTCATCCAAATTCAACCAAATTTGGTAGACATGTTGTCCAGCATCTGTAGTTGTGCCTCTCGTCTTCCAATTTCCAAAATCACTCATGCATGACCATCCAGGCGCCATTTTGTCAATTTCAAGTCCATTTGCATACCATTCTTCATTCTTTCATATCTCAGTTATCCTGCATGCTAAAGACTTCTAACAAATTGCTATAGATAGTCCAAGAGTTGCTCCGTCATCTGCGACGTATAACTTGACCTTCAAAATGCCATCTTCATGCCTTAAATTCAAATCCAAAATAGCCTTCCTTCAAAAACTTCATATTTATTAAAATGTAAAGTCAAAAAATCGTAAAATGGCCATAATTTTCTTGTTTTTATTCATTTCGAGCTCATATATTCAGGAGTTGATTACAGTATCATATCATACATACTACTCAGTTTTCACGCATCACTGATTTTTCGTCATTGAAATAGCGCCCTCTAAAGTTTCAAAAACACTTACCTTTGAATGCTCCTCATTGCGTCATGCATGGCCAAACCCGTACCCTTTCTTGGATTTAGGGTCTTCAAGATATGCCCTTTCATGCCATTTAAAAAAATATATACCTTACAACTGACGAAATATCTGAAAAATGCTCCCCAAAATCAGCAAAATACCCCAAAAGGCACTTTAATGCCAGCACAACTTCAACTTGCTCTTATTTCCTTATTATTGAAGCTAATTCTTTCTAACTTGGCAGATATGAGTATTGATATACACTTCAACAATTCGTTAATGTTTTGTAACAGAAGCTAACAAATTGCTTACGTCAGCTTAAAATTATTGTGCAAAACCTTCATTTTTAATGTCTTTCTTTATATGGCATTTACTTCCGGTCTATTGCCTCCCCACAAATAAAAGTGGTATCAATGTCACCGCATTGGAATACTCTTTCTTGCGATACCAAATACGACATAGGTTACAACAGAAAATTTCAAGATAAGTCAATCTGAACATATGGTATACTGCTTGCTCACAATGCACACATTTTCAACAACAACGTATGGGGTGCCAAATGGTCTAAACAATTTTACCTGAGAATGTAACTTCCTATGGACAGCAAAATGTGCTAAAATCCAATTTGATTAACATGTAATTTTTGTTAGTCCTCCCCTGCCACCGTTCCTCATCCAAATTCATTCTAATTTGGTAGACATGTTATCCATAATTAGTGACCATAACTTTAGAAATAGCGCCCTCTATTGCAAAATCTTAAAATAGTTGAATTGCCATAACTTCCTTGTTTGAATTTATTTTTGTCTCATATTTTCAGGGTTTGCCAATTGTATCATTTCACATAATCCAACTGTGTTTTACGCATCAGTGACCATTCCTTTAAGAAATAGCGCCCTCTAACATTTTGAGAATGTATATCATCTAGAGTTTTCTCTCTATCTCCTTCTGTTTCTTGCCCTCTATTAAATCAGAGGCGTCAATGCATGCACATCGTTCTGAAACGATTGCAGTTCTAGTCTTCTTCTTCTTCTTCCACCAAAATCCCATTTGTTTAACACATGGTTTTGTTAGCTCTACCCTGACTCCGTCCTTCATCCAAATTCAACCAAATTTGGTAGACATGTTGTCCAGCATCCTTAGTTGTGCCTCTCGTCTTCCATTTTCCAAAATCACTCATGCATGACCATCCAGGCGCCATTTTGTCAATTTCAAGTCCATTTGCATACCATTCTTCATTCTTTCATATCTCAGTTATCCTGCATGCTAAAGACTTCTAACAAATTGCTATAGATAGTCCAAGAGTTGCTCCGTCATCTGCGACGTATAACTTGACCTTCAAAATGCCATCTTCATGCCTTAAATTCAAATCCGAAATAGCCTTCCTTCAAAAACTTCATATTTATTAAAATGTAAATTCAAAAAATCGTAAAATGGCCATAATTTTCTTGCTTTTATTCATTTCGAGCTCATATATTCAGGAGTTGATTACAGTACCATATCATACATACTACTCAGTTTTCACGCATCACTGATTTTTCGTCATTGAAATAGCGCCCTCTAAAGTTTCAAAAACACTTACATTTGAATGCTCCTCATTGCGTCATGCATGGCCAAACCCGTACCCTTTCTTGGATTTAGGGTCTTCAAGATATGCCCTTTCATGCCATTTAAAAAAATATATACCTTACAACTGACGAAATATCTCAAAAATGCTCCCGAAAATCAGCAAAATACCCAAAAATGCACTTTACTGCCAGCACAACTTCAACTTGCTCTTATTTCCTTATTATTGAAGCTTATTCTTTTTAACTTGGCAGATATGAGTATTGATATATACTTAAACAGTTCGTTAATGTTTTGTAACAGAAACTAACAAATTGCTGACGGTAGCTTAAAATTATTGTGCAAAACCTTCATTTTTAATGTCTTTCTTTATATGGCATTTACTTCCGGTCTATTGCCTGCGCACAAATAAAAGTGGTATCAATGTCACCGCATTGGAATACTCTTTCCAGTGATACCAAATACGACATAGGTTACAACAGAAAATTTCAAGATAAGTCAATCTGAACACATGGTATACTGCTCACTATGTACACATTATCAACAACAGAATTGTACACAGTGTCTATTGCATCGGTTTCGCGCAAAAACGAACTGAACGTCCTATGGCACTTGTGCAAAACCTTCATTTTTAATGTCTTTCTTTATATGGCATTTACTTCCGGTCTATTGCCTGCGCACAAATAAAAGTGGTATCAATGTCACCGCATTGGAATACTCTTTCCAGTGATACCAAATACGACATAGGTTACAACAGAAAATTTCAAGATAAGTCAATCTGAACACATGGTATACTGCTCACTATGTACACATTATCAACAACAGGATTGTACACAGTGTCTATTGCATCGGTTTCGCGCAAAAACGAACTGAACGTACTATGGCACGCCATTTGTCCAATAAGGCGATAAACTCAGTTTATGCATGCACATCGTTCTGATATGTACTTAACACTGGGTTACGTTGATGAATTGTCAGCGAATTTGTATGCTTATTTCTATTACTCTCTCTGCGTCTTTCTGTCTCTCTCTTTGTTCAGCGGCCACATGGTCTAAAAATGGACGAAATTTGTTTGATTCGAGAATGTAATTTCCTATGAAAAGCAAAATCTGCCAAAATCCAATTTGATTAACATGTAATTTTTGTTAGTCCTCTCCTGCCTCCGTTTCTCATCCAAATTCATTCTGATTTGGTAGACATACTGTCCATAATTAGGGACCATAACCTTTAGAAATAGCGCCTTCTATTGCAAAGTCTTGAAATAGTTAAATTGCCATAACTTCCTTGTTTGAATTTATTTTGGTCTCATGTTTTCAGGGTTTGCCAATTGTATCATTTCACATACTCCAACTGTGTTTTACGCATCAGTGATCATTCCTTTAAGAAATAGCGCCCTCTAATATTTTGAGAATGTATATCATCTAGAGTTTTCTCTTGATCTCCTCCTGTTTCTTGCCCTCTATTAAATCAGAGGCGTCAATGCATGCACATCGTTCTGAAACGATTGCAGTTCTAGTATTATTATTATTATTATGATCATCATCATCATTATTATTATCATCATCATCATCATCATCAATAATAGTTATGATAATTATACGCATATAATGACCATTGCTATTCATAATTTTCTTACGTTTATTGCTGTTGAATGAAATAATTTCTTTCAAAAACTGTTACAAACAGATGCATAGAGAAAAAAAAATCCAAGATGAAATAGTGTATTATGTTTATGAACATGTTCATAGTTATCTTTTTGAAATTTTCTCCTTCCAGCAACTAATCGCATGTGATGTGCCTCCTTTATTTTACCATCATGAAATATCAGATCATTTTTGTTAGTAAGGCTGAAATAAGATAATAATTTAGATTTAATGTCAAAGTCTATCATATAATTAGATTTAGTATTAAAATGTTCTAATTTTTGCTCGCTTCGCTCGCTCGCAATTTTCTTTTTAATGATACATTTGCTTTTTTATGCCATGTCTTGCCCCAATGTTAGACCCGTATTGCCACTGAACCCCCCCCCCTACAAACTAAATGAAAAAATTCCTAACAGGGAATAATATTTGTGTCAGTCATCCCCCCGGCCCCCCCCCCCCGACCACAAACACAAATCGACACTCAAGCAGTTGCCACTTGGGATACTCGATGCCGATTCATATATCATTTTAGCACAAAGAGGGGCACGTACGCACTAATTAGCTAGTGATATGAAACCTGCCATAATGGGTCATATTTTTTAACAGACGCCTGTACATGATGCATGGAAAGAATTTATTTCATCCTATGATAATGAAATAGAATATTTGAGATATATTTAGAATAACTTAAATTCTAATCAAATCCACGAACGAGCAAGGTGTCTGTCCACCTTGTCAATGGTCACCAGGGCGCAAAGTAAAATTTAAACAAAAACTGAGAAGAAATAAGCCCCCCCCCACCCTCCTTCCTCCTCGTCTTAATTTGAAAATGGATAGACCTACATAATATGTCGTTGTTCACTGAATCACATAACTTCACAATTATAGGCGGATATTTTCTGAATTTTCTGAAACTATGTATTTTACAGGCATGGGGCATAGAGTTGTAAAGGTGCTTTAAAATAAATGAATACGTGTATATGTATTTATGTAACTTTGAGGTAGCAATCTGAGGAGGCGCAGAAATCGCAAAGGAGAAAAATTCGGGGAGATGGAAATAAAGAAATATGATATAAAGGTATTTTTGCACCCCCTCCCCCCCAAAAAAAAAAAGAAAGGTCTTCACGTGTATTCCAATAAAATATATGCTGTTACTTTCAAAGGGGGCACACCTGTCTATGAACGGCATATTAACATTACAAATTTTTATTATGGCTCTCAAAAAGGGGACACAGGCCGGATGTATCCTAGTCCCCCTGGATCCGCCAGTGCACTTAAAAATAAAGCGGCGAGCGCGAAGCGTGAGCTGATTTTTTATATCATTATTTTGACCTAGGACAGGGGCATTCTAAGGGCATTTTGTCATCATGAGCAAATAATGACTATTTTCATTTTCCTTTTCTTAGTATGAGATGAAACTTGTATTCCATTTTGAAAAAGGGACAATATTCATGAACATGCATCATTTATTAATCTAATAAGCCTCATGAGAGAGCGAAATTTGTTGATATTAAGGCCAGAAAACTGGAAATTCTAAGCACTATTTTAATTATGAATAAGATGCATGGATTATTATATTCATAACAATCATCCGAGCCGAAAAGTACGTAGTTTGTAAAAATTAATACATAACTCACTAATTGAAATGCGAGCACGCAGCGCTATAGCTGATACGCCTTTGACAATCATACCTGAATGAAAAGGGATAATTTATGGAATACGCGCGAAGTCACGAAGAGAATTGACAATAATGTGAGCGCGCAGCGCGATCTGAAAATGTTGATATTCAGACCATGAAACGGACATTTTACAGAACACTTAAAAAAATGTTAATTAAACGAAATAATGGAAGCTCGATGTCCGAAAAATGTTTTAAATTGACTTCAAAACTCATATTTTAAGCAACATCAGCCTATTGAGCAAGATATATCTCACTGATGAACAGGCAATGCGAGCACGACGCGTGAGCAAAAGTTTTATATAACGACATGGGAGATTTTTTTGAAATTATAAATTTTCCAAGTCTTATTTTATCGTCTTCCTCCCATTTTTTCCTTTCATAAGTAAATTAACATTAAGATGTTTTTACGGTAATTCTTGCCAGCTGCAGCATATAGTTTTACTGATGTAGGAGCAGTAAAGCCCCCTTAATTTTTTTTTCATACAAACCATTAAAGTATTCAACCCCCTTAGATTTTTGTAAAGACCTTGTTTTTTGGGGTTTTTTTTTTGCTTGTCATTTTTTTTTTTTTTTTTTTGGGGGGGGGAGGAAACGACCTGAAATTGGTGGTGAAGACCCTTTTTAGTGGGGGGGGGGGTGGGTCGTCAACATTTCATTCAGCTTGATACCCCCCCCCCTTAAAAAAATAAATCGACCCTTTATAGGGGCAGCCCAGTCGTGTTATGTTAGATGTTCTTCCTTTTTTTTCTCGTTCCAAATTAGCTAAAGTTCATTTCCCGATTTTCTTTATCTTTTAATTTATTTCCCTTTCTTTATCATGTTAAGTTAACATGATAAAGAAAGAGAAATAAATTAAAAGATAAAGAAAATAGGGAAACGAACTTTAGCTAATTTGGAACGAGAAAAAAAATAACATAGTATTATGTTATGTTAGATGTTCTTCCTTTTTTTCTCGTTCCAAATTATAGCTAAAGTTCATTTCCTGATATTCTTTATCTCTTAATTTATTTCCCTTTCTTATTAATCATGCTAATGCATAGTATTTCGGGATGATTGTTTCTTTATCACAATACATGTTCTTCTTTCCTTCCGTTTTCTCTTTTCAAGTTCTCAGGCATATAATTATATAGGACCTCAGTCCGACTTTTATACAATGACATCCATAATTGCCAGATCTTTAAAAAAAATAATTTTATAAGACTGTTTAAGCTTTTTCATTTCTCCTATATTTTTTTCCTTCCCTCCCCCTCCCCCTCCCCCACCCTTACCCCCGTACTTTTTGTCTTATTTTCATACCGGTTTATATAGTCTCATACACGGAAAAATTATTTCCGTGGTCTCATAGAAATGACGCAATCTTTATATTTCTAGAAATTCAAGCATAGTCTGCTAGGAAGAGTAGACTTTTTTTTTAAAAGTAGAAACAAAAATAAGATAGAGGACCCTATCTCTATAAAACCGTCATCATTCTTATCGATATATCCATATTTTCCTCTAGAAATACGAAAAAGAAATTCAGTGCAAGAATGGTATTGTGCAATCGTTATGACAAAGCTGATTCGGCTTGGTTCCATAGAGTTATATAAACCTAAACACCCCTCTGTAATAACTATTGTATCTGAAAATAAAAGCAGATCAAATCATATTGTTTCGTATGTAATTTGAAATAAATTATATAGTTCTAATATTTAAATTTTTTATATGATTGTACAATCATCAACCTTTATATGACTGATTATTTGCAGTGCATTTATCTCCAAATCACTAAAAATGTTCCGCTTGATTGCTCTCGGTATATCCACGTGTATTATTTTGATCCGTGAGTCTTGAAGATAAACTAATTATTCATCTGCCGCAGGTTTGCAGTTCACGGTGAATACGAATGCTCTTGCTGTTTTCTTGTTTAAATCATCAGAAATATGGCCGAAAATTCTCAGTAAGAATTTCATATCTCTATTTTGTTTAACTTTATGCTTCGAAATCACGTGTGATGTATTTTGCTGCTCTCATGAATGAAGAGAATTTATTACTCGGATCTGGCTTTGTTCATATTCGGTCATCACACAGATTTCAATTTCACGAAGTCATTGTTGCATGTTGTGCGTGTATGATGATGTGAGCTGAGTGACCGGCGCGGCGAGCTAGTAGTAGTACATGTACACAGCTACAACAAAGTACAGGCAAGCCAGCCAGCCAGCCAGCCAAAGAAAGTGCGTGTGTGTCGAGTATGGTTGGAACTACCCCTTATCGACCACCTAATTTTCTAAGCATGGTATCGGCGAAAATATTTTTCAGTTTTACCTAGTTTTCGTCTAAATTGTGCAGAAAATTTGGCAGATCAGATCACTCTAGGTAGCGATGCCAAACCAGCCGCGCGTTCGCATCGGTATGCTCTGCCCCTGTGTAAAACATGGTCTCAGAAAACTCTTTTCCAGTCTTTAAATATTAATTCAGTAACACTCTGACCCACAAAAATCCGAAGATTATTAAATTAAAATAGGAAATTTTCACTTTACATTCTGATTTGAGGTTAGAATCGCCAGATATTTTGCACTTGAAATGTGTCTTGAAAACTGCCTGATCGTACGATGCGTGCGGCCATTTTGAATCTCAGAAGCCAAAAGTGGAAAGTACTGCTCATGTCATAATCATGTGACACACAAGATTTTGACGTCCACCAGTGTTTGTGGCAATTTGAATCGTTAGTTTAGTACTTTTGCTCTGAAATTATGTCTAAAAAATCCGATTTTTTTTGCATTTTGATATCATGATTTGTTGAGATTTTGTTGATATGGTGATTTGATGATGACATGAATGATTTGACCCCTTTATCGTACCCCTACACATAAAAAAACCAAAAAACTCCCAGCATCATGAGATTCTTTGAATTCTAAGCTTTGTAATGATACCAAACTTGTTACCAATTAGCAAACCGCGAATTACCGCCAGCGGGAAAGATAAGGGCTTGCACTGTCCCCAATCTGGAAAATTCAGGGTCAATACAGAGACTGTATAGTCTGTTGAGTAGGGTTGTTTGGTTTTTGGTGATTATGTAACAGATGGTGATGTACCTTTCTTGCCCTTTTAAACCCTGATTATGGTCCAAGGCCCCATTTTTTTTTGCCTGATTTATTATGTCTAGATCTATGTTTACCCCTTCCATAATTTGCCCCAGGCCCCTGCGTGGCCTATATGTTTGCAACCCGCCCCTCACCCATAATTGCCATTATTACTCGTCCCAACCCTATTTCTTTTTTTTGGGGGGGGGGCCTGTAACACGGACCCCAAACTTTATTGGCCCTTGCCCCCTGACCCCATTTTTTGGGGGGGGGGCTACCCATTATCGGTACTTGTCCAACGTCACTGGCCCGGCGGCCCCTACCTATCCCGACCCATTTTTTTAGCTACCTTTAAGCCGTCAAATGTTACTGGCCCCCGCCCCTCCCCCCATCCCGGCCCCTGCCCCCCCCCACCAGCCCAATTTTTTTTAGCTTTCTTTAACTTGTCCAACCTTACCGGCCCCTGGCACCCCATCCCGGCCCCTTGGCCCCGACCCAATTTTTTATTTCTTTTTTATTTTTAGCTTTCTTTAATATGTCCGACCTTACCGGCCCCTGGCCCCCCTCCCCCCTCACGGCCCGTGGCCCCTGACCAAATATTTTTTTTTTTTTTTTTTTTTTTTAGTTTTCTTGAACTTGTCCAACCTTACTGGTCCCTGGCCCCATCCCGGCCCAGGGCCCCTGACCCATTTTTTTTTTTTTTTTTTTTTTTTTTTTTTTTTTTTTTTATTTATTTTTCTTTAACTTGTCCAACCTTACTGCTCCATGGCCCCCCTCCCCCATCCCGGCCAGTGGCCGGACCTAATTTTTTTTTTTTAGCTTTCTTTAACTTGTCCAACCTTACTGGTCCCTGGCCCCCATACCGGTCCATGGCCCCTGACCCAATTTTTTTTTGGAGAGCTTTCTTTAACTTGTCCAACCTTACCGGCCCCTGGCCCCCCTCCCCCCATTCCGGCCCGTGGCCCCCGACCCAATTTTTTTTTTTTTTTTAGCCTTCTCTACTTGTCCAACCTTACCAAATCACTGGAAGGCCAGAAAGGCGATCTTGTAATATTCTCGATGTTGAATATACTTGTTTTGGGGAAAAATAGTATAACAGAATACATCTTTTCACAAGTGAACATTCGATCATCTTTGAAATGCAGATGATACGTGTGTGGAATACTTTACCACTGACCAATTCATTGATCAGGATCAGGCAAGTTTCATGCATAATGATAATAATCAGTATAATGGTATTTCATTTCAAGAATGTTAGAAGCATAAACTGAATTGTACAGAGCTTTTACATGTAAACAAAAGAAAATGTAAACTGCATTTTAGTACTTAATAAAAAATAATATCAAGTTGTATTATACAAATATACAGTACGGACCCAGTCAGCAATCTTTGAGCATAGTTTACACTCGATTTTACACTCGAGCAAGAACAAAGGAAATGGTCCAGTGAATCTATTGTTCTATTGTTCTGGCTTGGCCACTCTATTGTTCTGGACCCGAGTGTAAATTCGAGTGTAAACTATGCTCAAAGATTGCTGACTGCCACTGTATACAAAGCATGAAGAAGCATAAATTTGGTAATGAATGCAGCTGGACAAGTACTTCTGCACTTGAATTGTTCATTACATAATCGTCTCATTTGCATATTTACCACTTTTTGTACATGTAGAAGATAATATTCTATGAATTTGTTCTTTTGCAATTGAACATCATATCACTGATGATGATACTATTATCCAATTTATTTGTAATGAAATGCCATACACAAGAACAAACATCATTGTAACATATATTGTACTATATTGCATCATAATCTCATTTGCATATGCATATTTAAATACATATATTCTGTTTGAATTTTAATATATTATAATAGTTTTATCAAGGAATAGGCCACTTGACATATTGTTGGTGGTTAATTTCCTCATACATGTAGTTTGAAAAGAAATATTTTTAACATACATGTTTACAATATGCGTATCATTGGCTTTGCATCATAACCTCATTTACATAAAGATATATGGTATTTTAAATTTGCATATTTAATTATATGAAACACTCTTTTTTTAATATTATATATTGGTTTAATCAAAGAATGGGCCAATTGACATATTTGGTGGTTAATTATCTCAAAATCACTAGCATGGGTGAAACTACAAAGGCAAATACACATTCCGCATGAGCGGCAGACATTTTTAATGATATGCGTGCATATTTAATTAGATATTTGCCTAATTTGCATATATTAAGAAAAAACCGTAGTCTTATTGTGAAGAGCAGGTCACAAGCTTCAAAATGAATGGTCACAACATATGTATACAGTAGATATTTAAAAATGATGTGGCATCGCTACTCTAGGCGACACCGCAATACTTACCCGTGTTAAGAAACTGGGACTCCACTCACGCGCATTTGGGCCGCCCTAGCTTAGAACTAAGCTTTCTTTCCGTAAAAAAAAATTATTCTTATGATTAAATAAATATTAATTAATACATGAATACTGTTAAATCGGTACTCACCGGTTCTCTTCTTGAATTTTCTGCCAATTTCCCACGCTGCTGGCTGCAATTCCGCGGTAAATTTCGTCGCCATAGAGAGCTGTTCATGCAACGTTATTTATAAATGGAGCGCCCTTTACGAGAGTTGTTAATGCCGCGGAGAAATCGTTAGGCATTTTGGCCTGTGTTCAAGGCGTAGCTGTTCTATTTTTTTTTATAAAATTATGTGTGAGATCGAAGTCTCAGCGAGTAAACACTCTTCCAATATGGAAGAGTGTATACTCGCTGTGATATGATCCCGATAGGGAGGCGCAACACCCCCACCCACATGGGCGCAAACCCCAGGGCCGGGGGACATGTCCCCTCACCCAAAATAGTAGGGGGCACATTATGAAATGTCCCCCTACTATTTTTGGTCATGTCGTTCAAATTCGAAATGTATTTTGGAAGAGACGATCTTACTTTTGGCATGCCCCCTTTTTTTTGCTTGTTTGCTTGTCAAATTTCTTTTGGTCAAGATGACCTTCTTTAGAGGGTGATAAACCTTCTTTTTTTGTTTGTTTTTTGCTTGTCAAATTTTCCAGCCCCTGGTCCCCCTACCTTTGGGGAGAGATTTCCGCCCTTGCAAGTAGACATATACTCTTGATATTGTTTGCGAATCTGCACGGGCGTCGATCGAGGGCTGGGATGAGGAAAAGCGGTGAGACGAGAAAAAAAAATAGAACTTAGAAGGGGAAAGGCGACAGAAAAAAAGTGAACGAAAGAAAAATTAATGGAAAATAAAAGGGAAGAGTAAATAGGGAGAAATGTGATGGGTAAAATAAATTATGGGAAAAGAGGACAGAAAAAAAGTGAACGAAAGAAAAATTAATGGAAAATAAAAGGGAGGAGAAAATAGGAGAAATGTGATGGGTAAACAAAATTATGGGGAAAGATTCTGGACGCACTATTCATGTTTTATCATGAAAAGGATAAGTTATTTATCCGCGAGCAGACACTTTTTGATATTGTGATCTGAAACTGGATAATGATTTAAATAGAGAACAATCTGCGTATCTGAATTAACGTGTGTTTTAGATTTCGACCTAGAATTTGGGTATTCTAAATAACTTTCTTATCATGAAAATCAATAAAGAGAGCGCAAAGCGCGAGCTAAAAATATATGATATAACAAAGGGTGAATTTAAGCTCTGTAATGCAAACACTTTGTGGGAAAATTGTGAATTGTGATGGATCACAGTTAAAAAAGAGCTGATGTATTTTATTTTTATTACTTTGAGTTTTTACATAGGACCGGAACATGCTATGAGGGCATTATGTCATCATATGAAATTGATGACCATCTTCCTATTTCTCTCGCATGGGAGCGCGAAATGTGTTAATTTTATGGCCTGAAAACTGGACATTTAAAGCACTTTGTAATTATGCATAAGAGGCATTATATATCTATCAATGCGAGCAGAAATCGCGAGTCGAAGTTTTTGATAAACTGTCATCAAATTAGTTTGATTTAGAATTAATATTGGGATATACATAACCGACTAATCCAAATGCTATAGCGTGCGGCGCTAGCTGATACGTTTTAACAATCTGACCTGAATAGGGAACTTTTTGAGAACTTTATGGAATACAGGAAAATAATACGTACCTGAAAATTCAAATTTTGCGAGCGCGCAGCGCAAGCAGAAAATGATAATGTTCAGATGATATCACAGACATTTTTACAGAGCACTTTTTAAAAATCAATTTGTAAATGAAACAAAATAATGAAAGTTCAATTTCCCAGCTGAAATATGTTTTGTATAATGACTTCAAAGTTTGATTTTTCAAGCTCCATATTGAGCAAGATATGCAAATACCCTAAAAGACAATAAGGCGCGAAGCGCGAGCGAAAATTTTTTATCCTAACAAATAGATTTAAAAAAAAATTATTTTCAGAGTCTTCCCCTAATGTTATTTCATTTAATCATGTTCCTCCTCTTATGTTTGCCTTTCTTCTTTTTTCCTCTCTTTTCCCTTCCTTTTCTTTTTTCCTTTCTTTTTTTTTCTTTTTTTGCTCCGCCAATAGGGGGGCCCGGGCCCCTCGGCCCCCCTGGATCCGCCTATGTTAGCGGTTGTAGGTATAAATCACGCTCTAACGCTCTAAAACTGTGTTCTTTATCAAAAAGCTGTCTTTCATATTCATTTTGTTCGCAAAAGAATATAAAGTTAATTTCAATCATTGTATATAGTTATCCTGTTTATGATAAAAATACTTAGAAATTGGGTTAGGTTAGGGTTATCAAATTATCAGGGCAGAAAATATATATTTTTTTCTCATTTTGCGCGTCGAGCTGGCACTATTTGATCTGTGTTATTATGTTTTTGATGACATTCATTGTATTCACAACAATAATTATTAAACATTGCGCACGCGCCGTGCGCCGCATGAATTATGTAGATCAGGTGAATAACTTACCGCTACACACGAGCAGTTGCTCTATATATTCTATGTAATATAATATATAGAGCAACTGCCCATTTTTAATGGTCCATAATATACCCACTTTCTTCTTTTTTTGGAACGAGTATGAATTTATCTACTGATATACTGAATGTACAATAAAAGTCATTATCATGTATTTCTTGGCATTTCATTTACTTTTTTTACCATAATTATATCACACAGCTGTTCGCATAGGCCTACGCCGTCACAAATAACAAAACAAAATCTCACTTTTTTTCTTTTTTGGTGGGGGATAGATTTTCCATACGCATACGTACAATTTTT
Source organism: Lytechinus variegatus (assembly GCF_018143015.1). Lineage (NCBI taxonomy): Eukaryota > Metazoa > Echinodermata > Echinoidea > Temnopleuroida > Toxopneustidae > Lytechinus > Lytechinus variegatus. The sequence goes on from NC_054750.1 coordinate 19,299,488, forward strand.
CAAATTATTTTTTTCTGCTATTTTCATAATAAACTTTAAATGATTTCGCCTTTGCACTATTATTTTTTTAAAGACAAAATTACATCATCATCATATCATCGTCACCAACTTCATTCTCATCTTTATCACCACTACCACCATCATTATTATCATCATCATCATCATCATCACCGCCACCATCACCACCACTATCATCTTCACCAAGATAAATCCTGCTTTTTTTCCTTCCTATTTTCCTCTTTTTAGAGGGCACACCACCACGCCCCCTTACTGGATATCCGCCTCTAACGTTTGTTGTTGTATATAAGTTGGCGGATGCCTCATGAAATGAAATAATATAAAATAAGGAAAGGGAAACTAATTAGAAAAAGGACTGAGGAGAAGAAAAAAGAAAGCCAAACAAACAAGAAAAAACAATATCAAAATTTTGTTGTAAAGTCTTCTACGTCAGTTTAATAATTATGTTTTCAATGAAATGAGAACATAAAAAAATGAAACAAGTAAGATGGGCTATACATCGTAGCAAAGAAATAGAGGGAAGCTCCGAGACAATAAAAAGGGTGAGAAAAAGAAAAGACTTTGAAATACTCACAACACGAGCATAATAAAAAAAATTGGAATAAGCAAGGACAAGTAGCTGAGGGACACCCCCCCCCCTCTCTCTCTAGTTATTTATGTATCAAACTCGCATACACAAGAATTTCTTACTAATCAAAATATTGCGAGCAAAAAGCACGAGCTGACATTTTTTTAAATATTCAAAACTGATAGAGAGACACATTTTAAACAATTCATGAATCATAATAATTATGCAACTAGCTTACCAATCGAATCATTCGATTGCGACAAATGATCTGAGAATTAATGCTTTTAGGAATTCATTAAATTAAAGCAAAGTATCTCAACATTAAAATAATTAAGGCGGGCGCAAGGTATCAGCTACTACACCGATAATTTTTTTTTTGACATTTGAAGTATTTTCGGTAATCATGAAAAAGATCGGATATTTCATGAAAGCTCAAATCCCGAAGAGCGGAATATTTTTATTAATTGACTTTTTAAAAAAATGTTCTAAGCCCCATTTAATATTTGATTATAAGTCGATGCATTAAAAGCTGAAAAAATAAAGTATTTTGTGTTCCTCTATCATAATTGTCTTTCTCTTTAACCCTGGTTCTTTTTTTCTGGGGGGAAGCATTTTGGTTAAAAAAAGAGAAAAAAGATAATTGCTGGCTTGTGGACGCCCGGTGTGGACGGTGGTAGGGACACCCCCCCCCCCCCCCCCGTAGTTACGCCAATATGGGACCAAATGATCCTAAATGTCCGAGGCGAAACTTGTGCAATCAAACGTTATTTCTGAATAAATTAAAGCTTGCGCTGTTCAACTTCAATCTCTTTCAGCTAAATTTGCGATGAACGCTGCGTTATGAAATATATAATTATCAACATCTGGCGAAAAGAATAACCGACCGATCACCTGACGAGAACGCGTATACGTGATCTGCATATCAGGTCCGATCGAGAGTCAGAAGTGAAGGACAACTGCCAAGAAAATCAGGAAAAAGTCGTCAAAATGTAAGTTCCCCTTCATTTCTTTCAATTTTTTGTTACTTATTGAAGCATTAATGTATCATTAAAGCAAAATTTCAACAAAAGCCTCAAATTTAGCTAGTACTTTTGTTGAAATTACAATAAATTTAGATCCACATAAATCTCTAACCCAATTTTAGCACTGATGTCGCCTATGAGGTCCATACATGTAATGTTTGGACCTCATTGGTACTAGGAGTGGATCAGATTCCAATGTTTCGATCGACGACTCTGATTCAATTCGCATATGATGGGATGTCCAAACTTACAGACTTTTCAAAAATATTCTTCAGGCTGAATTTTGTTCACAAAATATTCACAATTCATACAAATCCAATTCAAGAAAATAGTTACCACATTGACGGCAAGATCGTAAACTATGCTATGATATTAAATCATCAGGGATGAAAATGTGAAGTAGGTCAAGGGGTTTCGGCGGTATCGCGATCTAAAAATTCTATTCCCATCGGCATCGATGAATGCGCGCTGTGCTGGAAAACCATTCTGAATAAGTGTAACCTAACTTCGTGGACCAAAGTTTTTTAGGAAATTGAAACAAAAACTCGATCTTAAAAAAAGGTGAGGTATTTATCTCAGATTGACAACAAAATGCTACAGAATCAGTCAGTACCACATTCAACTCACTTGTTCACTGCTACACAACGAACAATTGTCCATAGACTGTGTACAACGGATAGATCGTCTCCGCACAGCAATTCTAAGACCGCTGATTGGTCAATCGCGCAGATCACGTCATGATCACGTGGTCCGAAAAATAATTCCTTCGGACTGCGTGCGGAAGTATCGATAGCGATAACGATATCCGGTCACGATGTGTACGCGGTAAATGGTCTTGGTTCGTGATCGGATCGCTCCGGTATCGATCAAAAATTATCGAAACCCTGCAATTTCATGCATATTCACGCGACGCTCCGAAACCCGGAAGCCAATTGACTTTGTGCACGTTGCGATAGACTCTACAAATTCCAACGAACATGATGACATACAGACGCTAATTTGTAAGATTTTGACGGAAAAGCAAAAAGTAATCGAAATTCTCTTACCTGTGCGGTATCGGTGAGAAAATAGATCCTCCGAGAATACCTTTCATAATTCATATAAAATACGCGAAAGTGAAATTCTAGGTCGATTTTGGTACGAGGTGATAGAGAATTGCACACTTGTTTTGTTGGAATTCTGTGTGGGGAAATAAAAGGCTTGCACTGCGCATGCTTACTATATTTTCATTCATAAATTGGTTCTCGGCAGTGGCTGGATGACGTCATGTAATAAGCAAAAATGTACACGACCGCTACGTTCACGCTCCGCTATCCGTTGTACACAATTTGTCGCTGTGTGCTACCACCCTGCCTGTGGGGAATCTACAGGTAGGACTATGGTATGCCAATGTTGTACAGAGCACACACTTTAAAAATCATTAAAATATCACTTTTGTGACACAAATTACCAATTTCCATACACAGCTGCAATTTATTTTTCATTAGTAACTTGGGAATAATTTTTTTATTCACCAGAGTGCTCAAAAACTTGAATTTTGGGCATATTTTTTGTATGCCCTCTATTGGTGGAAAGTGTTTATGGCAAGAAAATTTTCATTTTTTGATCTCTAGTTTTAATTAAGAAAAAAATAATTTAAGGAATCAAATTTAAATAAGAGTCAAGTTGTATTAATGATAGGCAAGGCTCCACATTAACTTTTTTTGGTGGTGGCCCGTTCGGGCCACCAAAACCTTCAAATAATTTTTTTTGGTGGCCCACTAATAAAGTTTGGTGGCCCGAAAAATATAAAGAAAAACATTAATTAAAAATGAATAAAACAAACTGAAATATTCTGCAATCACTAACACGTACCACTATTCTTTGTACATCTTGTATATAAATCGTGCTTGCTGTTATTTTACTTTGCATAAAACAAAAGAAAAAATGAAGAAAGAAAAAAACAAAGAACAGGTCATAAAAAAAAAAGAAAATTTAAGAAAAATAAATAAAACAAAATTATCAAAAAATGGGGAAAATTATTATTATTCAGTAGAAACATGTTCTTTAATCAGGTATTTTCAATGGGAAGGGGTATAAATGGTTTAATCACTGAAAAAAATGAAAGAAAAAAATAAAATGGCAAAAGTTATCTGGAAAAAACAGTGAGACAATTCCTTCCCTATATTTGACAAAATGATGGAAAAAAAATCACATGTCATATCAATGAAATGCCTTCCCAAAGTATTTACTTCCTTAAGAGTGGTTTAAGAAGTCATTTGTAAACAAGAAAGAAAGAGCGGTCTATTTATTTTTGGCTCAAAGAGACACAGCTTCGAAATAAACCAAATATCAACATACATACAAATGCACATATGGGACTGTGATGTACTCACCTATGTGTATTAATGCATTTGGAAATCGGTCTTTTTGAGTCAAATGAGAGGTCATAATTCCTCCTTTTAATGCTTGCAATTAATCAGGTTTCAGTAATATGGACTGTAGAAGGGCATTTCATTGGTGTAAAATGTGACTTTGACGTAGATTTCCAAAGTTCTGGGGAAGATTTCTTAGCAGTAACATTTCGTATCGCAGCTCCCTGGGTCTGAATAGTCTGCTCGTGCACAGCTAGCTGCATTGGTTTCATGCATGCAAAGCTCAGCCAGACAGCCGGCGCGGCCGGCTGAATAATAGTTACTGTATGCTAGCGGTAGGCCTACATTCTGTCATGACTATGCACTCTTTGTGTGTGTGTATTTGTGTGTAGATTAACAAAAAAGGCGCATGACGAATTGGCTTGCAATTTTAACTGTAGAAGGTTGATAAATGCATGCAAAATCGGGAGAAAAATTGCGCTACTTTGAAAATTATTAGTTGCCCGATTCGGGCCACCAAAACTTAACATTTTTTCAATAATGGTTGCCCGAGATGAATTTTTGGTGGCCCCGGGCCACCGCTAATGTCGAGCCTTGTGATAGGTGTAATGGAAACTGTCAGTGTAAAAAAAATCAAGCATTTGCCCCAAAGAAAAAGAGAAAATAAGCCAAACATTGCCACCCTTATTTTGCCACACATGGAGATAGAAGTGAGAACAAGGTTATATCTAACCCAAGAAACTCCCGCCCGATACGTGGGCGACAGCCCAAGATCGTACGTGCAATTTGGCATACTCGCCTGACAAGCGTAAGTATGGTCAAAATAATTCTCCGAATAAATAGTTAAAACAGAAATCAAGCACTTACCACGATTATATGGATGATGGTCTAACGAGTGGCAGTTTTTCTGACATCTGGGCACAGACTGGAACCTCAAAAAAAGTTCTCTCCTTTACCCCCGTCTTGATCGGCCATTTTGTTACAATTCATAACAGTCTAGTGGCATCCCAAATTTTTTTGAGACTTGACATCTTGAGTTGTTTCAACTTCAAGACCCCTGAAATATTAAAAAATAAAATGTGTTGTGGGATAAACCCTAGTGTTGATCAAGACAATGACAGAGTATACAAATGTACGTATGTAGGACTTTATTTTAATTTTCTTTGTATTGCAGGGAAGATATTGCTACGGCAATCTTGAGGCAGAAAGCTAAACCAAATAGACTAATGGTGGAAGAAGCAATCAATGATGATAACTCAGTCGTATCACTCTCACAGGTAAATATGCCAAATTCATGTATTCAAAAAATTAAATACCACTCCAAATACTGGATGAAAATGCAGTTTGCAAGTGTTGCCATTACCGTATCCTTATTCTCTCCTTTGCTCTCTGCCCATCTCCGTTTTTCTTCTTAATAATAATATTCCGCATTTATATAGCGCTTAGTACATCGGAACGATGTCTCTAAGCGCTTTACAGATATATTATTACCCCGGTCATCGGATCCTTGCATGCCCGCATACAATGTATGCACCTTCTCCACTCCCTGGGGAGCATTCCAACAAGAGTTCCAAGACTCAATTGCTAGGCATACTACATATAGGCTTTCACATCCTACCGGGCACCCATTTAACACCTGGGTCGAGAGTGGCAAAGTGTGGATTAACGCCTTGCCAAAGGACGCTAGGCCATGGTGGGATTCGAACACACGACCCTCTGATTACAAGGCGAGAGTCAGAACCGCTACACCACGGTGCTTCCACACGGTGCTTCTTGTGCATGTAAATGCTTGTTCACACACCCGACAAGATCCAATAACAAAGCTCAGGCTCCTGTTTCATAAGCAGTTGCTAAAATACCAAATGTACATTCTCTATAACAGGTTCACTATATTTGATCAGATTGAATGATTTCAGTAGCTTTAAAATGTTATTGCAAATTGGTTATTGTGGAATTGATCAGATTGAATGATTCTAAACTGTTGCAAATTGGTTATTGTGGAATTGATCAGATTGAATGATTTTAAACTGTTGCAAATTGTTATTGTGGAATTGATCAGATTAAATGATTTTAAACTGTTATTGCAAATTGGTTATTGTGGAATCGATGTACAATGTCAGTCAGATACAGGGTATAATTTTTTTTTTTTTGCAAAGGCAAGTAACTTTTGTTATGTTGCTAGGAGACAGTCATCTGGGTCCTGTTTCATAAATCCATGGTTACCTGGGCCCTGTCTTACGAAGAGTTACAATCGATCCGATCAATCATTACTCTATGGAAATCCATCAGTGTCATAATTTTTTTCTACAGGAAATTTGCAAAATATCCTTCGTAAACAAAGGAGAATACCCCAAATTATCAAGAAATCAATGAATTTATGGATATGAAATTATAGCTAAAAATTTTTTTTGAACAGACATCCATGTCATATGTTGACTTTGCTGGCTTACCATAGTTTTGATGGATCGGATCAATCACAAATCTTTGTAAGGTGGGCCCCTGGACTCTTTCATTTCATCAGACAGTATTCAAACCTTGAAATGAATACACATAAAAACTAATTCAAGGGTTGGGGGATGTCCCCCCCCCTCCCCTTGGTTGAATTCCCCTTTGAGTTTTAAATTTTTTTTATATTAGCCTTGGTATGGCAGAGGGTCGTATTTCCTTGGGGAACAAAATTTTCAATAAATCTCCTGCATGTTAGAGGTGTTCACAAACACTGACATTGAAATTAAAATTTGTTTTGCATTTTTGAACAATGAACCATTGATTGTTTTTGCTGGCATTTTTCCTGACAATCTTTAGGCAAAGATGGACGAGCTACAGCTCTTCCGTGGAGACACAGTCCTGCTGAAAGGCAAGAAGAGACGAGACACAGTCTGCATTGTACTCTCAGATGAAACCGTATCAAATGACAAGATACGTCTTAATCGAGTCGTCAGAAGTAACCTCCGGGTTCGCCTTGGAGATATCGCCAGGTAACGTCGTGATACTTGATTTTCACATTTCTCATTTACTTCATTTCCATGCTGAACAGTTGAATTCTATTTTTCAAAGTCATTTGTAAAAGGAATAATTCCAGTTGAAATAATAGGAATTGTATAGGTCATGATCAAGTTATACTTCAATGATCACAGCAAAGTCTGAAATAGAAATATACATTATAATAATGTATATTTCTATTTCAGACTCTGCTGTGATCATTGAAGTATCATAAATCATCAAATGCAATAATGTCACTATTGCATTTGATGATTTATGATTTTTGGTGCGTGACTGATCACAATTTGCAACTCGGTAAAAAAGTCAAAGACTTTTTCTCTCGTACTCAGTGGCCTGGTTTGGATTTTTATTTCCAGCATATGAGATTTTTTATTTCCAGCATATACAAGTACATGTAGGTCATCTTCTCTTTTTCCATTGTTGTTTATAATTTATAGTGTAGAAATTACTGCTGGGGACATTGTCCATCAATATTGCAGGACTAGCATTACATGTATGTTGATAATTCCGCATCCATGTAGAAATAGCATACATGTACACACAAGCAATGTACATGTATACATGTGGTATTGATATCATTGAGTACTCTACAAACTGTGGGGAAAACCACTATTTACCCAGTAGTCTTATTCAAGTCTTTATTTTCAGCAGGGCTACATGTACATATCGTGGTACACAATTTAAAAAAATGGCATTTGGGACTATCAGGGCCATTCATTACAGCTTCTCTGTAGCATCAACATCTGATTTGTCTATCCCCGCAGACGAAGTCTGGAGGGGAAGTAAGCGTTACCCCTGTCCGTCCGCCTGCCCCCCCCCACTTGGTTTCCATGCAATAACTCGAAAAATATTAAATGGTTTAAACAAAAGTTTGATGTGTAGGTAGATGACACCAAAATACAGGCAAAGTTCGAATTGGAGTCCGCAGGTCAAAGGTCACAGCTCATTAAATATGCGAGTTGGTTTCCGTGCAAGAACTCAAAAAATATTTATTGGATTCAAAAAAATTTTGTTGTGTAGGTAGATGACACCAAAATACAGGTTAAGTTCAAATTGGAGTCCGCAGGTCAAAGGTCACAGCTCATTAAATATGCGAGTTGGTTTCCACGCAATAACTCGAAAAATACTTAATGGATTTTATAAAAAATTTGGTGTGTAGGTAGATGACACCAAAAACAGGCAAAGTTCGAATTCGGAGTCTGCAGGTCAAAGGTCATTAAATATGTGAGTTGGTTTCTGTGCAATAACTCAAACAATATTTTATGGATTTCAAAAATTCTTGGTGTGTAGGTAGATGAGACCAAACTACAGGCTAAGTTCGAATTCGGAGTCCGCAGGTCAAAGGTCACAGCTTATACATGTATATTGGTTTCTGCACGATATCAAGTTCATTCATATTGAATGAATTTCTGATCGTGTTAAGCGGTGGCATCTGTGTCCTTTGGACGCGTTATTGTTAAACTGGTATTCATGTACACATAGAGCCATACTCTGTGTTGTATAGCTGTATGATGCATGTTATCACTAAAGTGAAATAAATATGTAAATTGAGATTCTGACCAGTGTTAGGGTTTGCTAGGGTTTGCTAGGAATTACAGAGTATATTTATTTAATCAATTTTCTTGCTAAAAGGATTCTAATCATTGCTTCCTGAAAGGAAGTGACTCATAGTAGGTTTATTCATCACAGACAACAGTTTAGGCTTACTGGTCTTTTATTTGACAAGATCTATTTTGAGACCATGAAACTTTAAAGCCAAAGGGGAGGGGGGGGGGGGTTAATAAATAAGAAACATGTAGGATGCCATATGGGGGGATGAGTCTATCAATTTAATGTTTGTCTTGCCTGCATAGCAGCGGTGGAGGCGTTGTCAACATTGACATCTTAACCACTTGAGGTTAAATTTTTGAAATTTCATAATTAATATAACCAGTTCATGAAGATTGGGCATAAGGGTAATCAAGTATTACTGAACATCCTGCCTGAGTTTCAGGTCACATGGCCAAGGTCAAAGGTCATTTAGGGGTCAATGAACCATGTTTGGGACTTTGTTGAATTTCCATCATAACTGAAAGTTTATGGATTTAGTTTTGAAAAATGAACCTTGAATGTAAGAGCAATCAAGTATCACCTAACATCCTTTCAATTTTCAGGTCACATGACCAAGGTCAAAGGTCAATTCAGGTCAACAAACTTTGGCCATGTTGGAGGTATTTGCTGAATTGTCATAACTGAAAGTTTTTAAATCTATTTCACGAAGCTTAGACATTATAGTAATCGCGTATCGTTGAACATCCTGCACGAGATTCAGGTCACATTGACCAAGGTCAAAGGTCATTCAGGGTCAATGAATGTATTTTATTATATGAAATATGTTTTTTAATAACTATTCATTCAATAGTTTTTCAAAGTCAGCACTGCTGCTAGAATCACGTAATGCAAGGCGAGACTGCCATAGGCACTTCACTTGATTTTTTATCATCCATCATGTACATATTTGCTTTTATTTATCAACATTTTTTTTTAAAATTGTATTTGATTGAATTATGTTTTCTCTCTCTCTTTGTTTATATAATTTTATTCCTATTATTCATTTTTAGAATTAATTCAGTGATTTACTTATTTCATTATTTGAATGGTTTATCATTATTATTATTATTATTATATTTATCAAATTATTTATGTATTTACTTTTTTGGGGGGGTTGAAGTGGGAGGGGGTACTAAAGATTATTTCCCAGGCATCGCTGTAGGCAAAAGAAAAAGAAGACACAGCTCAGTAGGTTGCAATATTCACATAAGGAAGAAGCCATAGGCTGCCAAACTCAACAGGTTCTTAGGTTCATATATTGACTGATGTTATGTGAGGTGGTTTATTGTAGAGCTCTGTTCTTTTTATTTTCTTCTTCTGCAGTGTACATGCCTGCCCAGACGTGAAATATGGCAAACGCATTCACGTGCTGCCCATCGATGACACTATTGAAGGCATTTCAGGGTAAGTTTATGAATAATATGTTTTGACCCTTGACCTCACACGAAATGATATATGTCTAATCACTGAGTTTCTTGCACCTGTACATGGCAATGCAGTGTGGGGATAAAATGAGCTACATGTAACATTCAGAAAAAAAATAGAAACCTTTGTATTCTATGTGCTTGGTTGTTTTCTAGTGAAAGTTACCAGATTTGGTGTTAACTGGAAGTGAATGAACATATGGAGAATGCGGATATCATTTCATGAAGAGTTTAGTCTGTGCATTCCAATGAATAATTTTTTCTCAGCCAATCACATGCAAAGATTTTGGTAGCATATAACAACAATCGGTGAAATCACAGACCATTTGTTTCATGAAATGCTCCCCAGGGGCCCGTTGCATCAAACTTTTGCCACAAAAAACTCTGGCATTTTTTTAGTTTTTTAATGTGTAATATTCAATGGCATAATTTTGTTTGCCAGAGTTTTTGTTTATTTACCAGAGTTGTTTAATGGCAAAAGTTTTATGCAACGGGCCACTATTCATGTAAAGCCTTTGATTACCACTGGCATGGGATATTCCATTCCCTTGTTTTCAGTAAACTGCAAAGGCAGACTAACTTCATTTCATTCTTACCCCAATAACATCTGATAATTGTGATGTTATTGTTTTAAAAATGAAATACAATCAAAGTGATGATGATGATGTTGTTGATGATGGTGATGGTGGTGGTAATGATGATGATGATGATGAAGATGATGATGATGATGATGATGGTGATGATGATGGTGATGATGATGATGATGGTTATGGTGATGGTTATGGTGATGCTAATGGTGATGATGAATATGAAAAAGAAGAAACAAAATTGCATGAATGCAGTTTGGTAATGGGGGGGGGGGGGATGGCAAGGTGGGAGTGATAGACATTGTGGAAATGGGGAGCATTGGTACATGTATATCATTATCGGTCATCATCATCATCAATCCAAACTTTAAATCTGTTTTTTTCTTGTGAACTGGCTGGCTGGATTCACCTCACTCTCCCAATAATCGCCCTTAACCCTGTCCCTTCTCCCCTATCCCCCTCCCTCCTCCCCCTCCCTCTTCCCCTGCCCTCCCCCCCCCCCACCCTCCCCCTCCCTCCTTCCCCATCCCTCCTTTCCCTCCCTTCTCCCCCTCCCTTCTCCCCCTCCCTTCTCCCCCTCCCTCCTCCCCCTCCCTTCTCCACCTCCCTCCTCCCCCTCCCTTCTCCCCCTCCCTTCTCCCCCTCCCTCCTCCCCCTCCCTTCTCCCCCTCCCTCCTCCCCCTTACTCCTCCCACCTTCCCTGTAACAGCAAAATGACAAACTTGTTCATTCATTTACCTTTTAGAAACCTCTTTGATGTGTACTTGAAGCCGTACTTCCAGCAGGCTTACCGTCCAGTCAGGAAAGGTGACATTTTCCAAGTGCGGAAAGCACATAGGGCGGTGGAGTTCAAAGTGGTCGAAACCGACCCTGGACCATACTGCATCGTCTCGCCAGATACAGTCATACACTTTGAAGGAGAGGCAATCAAACGAGAGGTTTGTGCATCTTTTAATTGAGTTTGAACAGAAACGGAAGTTCTAGGAGAGAAAATGCATCTTGGAATAACCCATCTCAGAGTAATTTGGAAATGCTGGAAATAATTTTTAAATGCACTTTAGAATTGTATGTTATAAGATTTTGGAATTGTGAAATATTTGCTGTTCAGTCATTGTGTCATCAATGCCTGTAGTGTAATGTAAAACATGTCCAGATCAAGACATACATAAACAGAACTGTGTATCTTCATTTAGTGATTAACAGTGAAAAAAAAGAAGACAATTGATGAAGGAAACAGAAAAGGGGGAGGAGGAGGAGGAAAGAGAAGGAGAAAAATATTTTATCGGCCCGTTTTGGGGGAGTTAAAGTACACATATTTTGTAAAGTTTTTATATTTCCATGTAAAGAACATTCTATTATAATACAGCCCATCAAATACAGAAAATGAAAGATTGGCACTTTATGAAATCACTCATGCTAAATACTTGACTGTCTTTGTTTTGTAGGACGAGGAGGAGAATCTGAACGAGATCGGTTATGATGACATTGGAGGATGCCGTAAACAGTTAGCTTGTATCAAGGAGATGGTTGAATTACCCCTTCGACACCCTGCTCTCTTTAGAGCCATCGGAGTCAAGGTATGTTGTATGCATCATATCTTTGAATGATTATTTTAATGGTTATCAAAACCGCAATATTTTAGCGAAAAGGCATGACCTGGTGTAATAGTTGTACAGGTCTGCTCTTATACCCTTTTTACACACGCTAAAATTTCCTTAACCCCGTATTATAGGTGGGGCTAAATTGCCATTTAGCCTCACCTATAGTACCGTGTTAAGCTTAGCCCACTTTCTTTTTACACAGCATTTTTGCAAAGTGGGCTAACCCCACCTTTAGTACGGGATTATTTGGCCCTGCAAAAAAGCAGGGTTATCCCAGCAATTGCGGTGCTAAGAGCAATAGTACGGGTTAAGATCGCATGTGTAAAACGAAAGTGGGCTAAGCTTAACCCAGTACTATAGGTGGGGCTAAATGGCAAGTACGAGTGAAGTACTTGTACTACGAATGATTGACAAAAACACTAGTCCGGGGTTAGCGAGTTTCGTGTGTGAAAAGCAAGCATTCCTTATCCGGGGTTAGCAATAACAATTTGGCATGTGTGAAAACAAAAAAAAAATAGTAGGGGTTAAGGATAGTATGGGGTTAGCGATAGTCCGGGGCTAAGAAAATCTGTGTAAAAAGGGTATATGAATGCAATTTACATGCACTAACATGATTGATGCAGCTAGCTGCAAGTCTATTTAATTGTTTCTATTTTTGCTTGTTAAAAATCATTGTCATTTTATGAATGAGAATTTTGTTCTGAATAGTGTTGAATTTGATGTTAAACTTAAGCATAAAAAAGAAAAATTATTAATTGGCTTTGGATTATAAAACATAATCGCTATTCTTGTTCTTTTTTTTGGGGGGGGGTGGGTGGTCTTGATTGAACTATTTGCACTTGGGTTGATGAATCAAGATCACTTTGAGGCAAATTATTTTCCCCATGCTCCTCCAATTAGTGGGTATTTGTATACTATTACCCAAGTTGGCGCCGGGCCTTAATCGTTGTTGAAGAAGAATTGCATAAATGCCCTGAAACAGTAGTATCGAAACACCAACACAAATCCAGATTCATGTTTGCCTTTCAGAGCTAAAAGATGCTAAAAATGATGATTAAAGTTACTGTTTTATCATGTATTCCATTACAGCCTCCTCGTGGTATCCTGTTATACGGACCCCCTGGTGTTGGTAAGACACTGATTGCTAGAGCCGTAGCCAATGAAACGGGAGCGTTCTTCTTCCTCATTAATGGTGAGTTGAGAACTTGGTTTAGTAGAACTCTGAAAACTTGCTAAATAGAGAAGTGATTATGAATTGATAGTAACTTTGCAAATCATGAATTCCATAAACATGCACCACCAATGTTCATTATCATGTGAGGCTCTTGGGTGAACCAATTTTTCCTAAGAGGTACAAGGTACCACGGGATGGGATTAAGATTTGAAAATTTAAAAAAATTATATTTAAGTGAAAAGTGGATCCTAAGTACATATATATGTGATCAGAGAAAAATGTAATACATTGAATAAGGTTTGTAAACTCAATGACTAATCATGGTGTTGAGTACACTGTGGCCAACCAATCTGAGAATCAACGCATAAGAGTGTCGTCACACGGAAGGTGTAAGTTATGGGCAAGTACCATGGTAACAGGACTGAGAAGCAAATATAAACCAATGTTTCCATGGTAGTTGCTATATTGTATGTTTATTGTTATTGCTCATTGATCGTGATATTGAAACAGATTTGTCTAATAATGGAAGAGATCTTGAATAAAAGAAATGTATATCTAAAGTATATTACAGATAATACATTGTTCAAATTGATGCTCAGTGCAGGAAAATTTCACAAGGCATTATTAGCTTTTATTTTTCAGATTTTCTTAACTTGTTATTATTGACAGAGTTGTCTTTTTAGCACCCTCCAACTTACCCCAGTGTAGAATATTTCCTTTCTTCTACTGGCATATTCATGGAGGAAGATGAAATACAAATCTCTTCATTAGACTGAATAGGGCCATTCCATGTTCTATTCAGGTCGAAGGCTAGATACAGTTGATATTCGGGGTTTTAAATGTTTTATATACTCACAAATGAAGAGGGATTTGGAACGATTTTGTGAAGCTTCCGAACCGTAAGCACAGATTTTGCACACTTTTGCTGCTTGCCTTGAAAATAAGAATATTGGACCTGTCATTTTTTGTTTGACATTTGTGTCCATTTCGAATCCTTCACAAAAGGTTTGATCCCTGTGGAAATCAGGCTTAACCCTATCTAGGCCAGGGTATTTTTCGAGTTCATATAGCCGGGGGGGACCTCCCAGGCTCCCCCTTGAGATCTCGCCCGTCGAACGCGCCGAAAATTGGCACACGGGTTGCCTGGGACATAATCTACAAAATTGAACAGTAATTTATTTCATGCGAATCGCTATTAAGTGATTATGCTAATTTATGCGTAATTAGTATGTGAAATTATACTTTTTCCTATAACTCTCTAAAGCTCCAAATGTACTTATTTTTGGTATAGAAATTCTTTGTGGTGTTCTTAGCAAGTGTACATTAAAAAAATTGCGATATCAAATCATTTTCTTATGTATTATATTCCAATTTCTTATGTATTTCCTTGTTTTTTTGCCTTTTGTTTTTCATTGTTTTTTCAATGAAATTTGTTGGGGACTCTTCTGAGATCATAAAAAGCATAAAATAAATTTATTTAGACCAGAAGAAATAAAAATAATCATACATTTATGAATTTTGGTTGAAAACACAATTTGCACTGACTGTGTACACGAAATCACGTTTTGAGCAATTTTTGGTCTGACCAGCACTTACATTATGTTGCGTAATTTTCGGAACCACGTACCAGGGCGACGCAAAATTGGTCTCAAAAGTTGCGCAAGACTTGAAAGTAAAAAGTCCGCGAGCGGCGCGGTCAAAAAATTTCGCATGACAAGAATATCGTGCGATTTGTTGAGGGGGGGCCTCTGAGGCCCCTCCCCCCCCCGGCCTAGATAGGGCTAAGGATATAATCACTGTGATAACATATTTGATAACTCAAGAGCTGATCATGGTAAAATATGAAGGTTGATTATTGTGATTTTTATCATTTTATTTCCGGGTTACAGGACCAGAAATCATGAGTAAGCTGGCTGGAGACTCCGAGTCCAACCTTCGTAAAGCCTTTGAAGAAGCAGAAAAGAATGCTCCTGCCATCATCTTCATTGATGAACTAGACTCCATTGCTCCCAAAAGAGAAAAGGTGAGATCACTGACATTGATACCAGGGTGACAGTTTTTCTCTTCAAATATTTTCAGAATTTAGAGTCCTCCAACTTACCCCAGTGTAGAATATTTCCTTTCTTCTACTGGCATATTCCTGGAGGAAGATAAAATATAAATCTCTTCATTAGACTGAATAGGACCATTCCATGTTCTATTCAGGTCGAAGGCTAGATACAGATTACCCTTGTCAAACTGGTCATGTCCACTCTTGCCTGACCGATGCTACCAATCACCAAATAATCTGCGTACTGATTTTTTCTTGATGGATCATAGTGATTTCTCATTGCATTGTGTAAAAAAGTCTTTTTAAATATTGTAGTGAGTTGTTATAGTGAATTTGTCATCTTTGACTGCCAAATGACCACATCATGACATGAATTCCTTTTGTAGACCCATGGAGAAGTTGAACGAAGGATTGTGTCACAACTCTTGACCCTCATGGATGGCTTGAAGAAGAGGTCGCATGTCGTTGTCATGGCAGCCACAAACAGACCCAACAGCATTGACACAGCTCTGCGTAGATTTGGTAAGTTTTGGCAGTCCTCTAGCTCGGAATGCACTAAAGATGAAAATTCAATAGGTGTATTTGAGAATAAGCACTTGAAAACAATACTTGTATAAATGTTAATTTGCTTACAAATTTAATTAGCTGAGAGCTTATTGTGTTCTCACAAAAGCATACTGCATAACTCCAGTTATAATTATCACTATGATTAGGAGGAGGATGCTGATGACAATGATTATGATTATAAGTGATGGTTGTGATTATGATGTTGATGACGATTAATTTTATAATCATTGTTATTATTTGTATCGTTATTATTATTATAATGATTGGTATTATCATTATCAGTGGTAATATAATGATAAAATAATTATTATGTTTAAGAATTTTTCAATTCCTAAATGAAAAACATTGTTTTGGCTACAGGTCGATTTGATCGTGAGATAGATATTGGCATTCCTGACTCAACCGGCCGTCTTGAGATCTTACGAATTCACACCAAGAACATGAAACTATCAGAGGATGTAGATCTTGAACAGGTAATGATTATACTAATAATAAGAAACATTGCTTATATCACAGTGATATCATCACATCTTTATGTGCTCTATTCAACCTGAGTGGTGTGTCATTAAGCTGGGGGGCGTTTCATCAATATTTTCGTCTGACAATTTGTCAGATCTGACAACTCTCCTGGAATTTGATTGGTTGAGAAGCACTGTTATTATAGTAACTGTCGGATAATACAGGACTTGTCGGATTAAACGTCCGACAAGTCCTTTCATGAAATGCTCCCCTGTTCTTTAATTCATGTCTAGAACATGTTTGCGCGACCAAATAAAGTAATTACCTGTATCAGACATCAGGGGAATGTTTCATCAACATTTTCATCCAACAAGTTGTCAGATCTGACATCTTTCTCTGATGTTTATTGGCTGAGAGGTAATGTTACTATGGTAACTGTCGGATAAAATGGGACTTGTCGGATAAAACGTCCGACAAGTCCTTTCATGAAATGCCCCCCTGAACTGGTCATTTACAAATTCATCTTCTGTTTTACTTGCAGTATTACTATTTTTTTCCTGGGGGCGTTCTAGTTCAACATTGGCGATTGTTTAGGGCTTAAGATAGGATCATCAGTTGTCCTTAAAGTCACTCTTAACTTACCAACAGCTTTATGAAACGGCCCCCAGATCTTACTTTCTCAAAGCGTGGTATATCACCATTATTGTTGGTATTATTTTTATGATTATCATTATAATAATTTCTACTTGTGTTTTTTACAGATTGCCAATGAGACCCATGGCCACGTGGGTTCCGACCTGGCAGCTCTCTGCTCAGAATCTGCCTTGCAACAGATCCGTAAGAAGATGGATCTAATCGACCTGGAAGAAGACAGCATCGATGCTGAGGTCATGGATTCCCTAGCTGTAACTATGGATGATTTCAGGGTAAGGATCCTTCTTAATATCATATAGACCTTCTGCATATGACAGAGCTTCCAAGTAGTACTGATTTTCCGTATTTAGTATTGAAAATAGAGAAGAATACTGATGGTTTCATGCAAAATATTGATTTCTTAAGTTTCAGTTTATGTGTTGTCCTATGGTATTCCTGTGAAAATACTAATTTCCTCACGAAAATACTGATTTTCAGCCTTGAAAATACTGAAATGTTCTTGTTCAGGTTGGCAGCTGTGATATGACATAATAATCTCATAGCACCCTCCCTTAGAGGATATAAGAATAGGTGTAAACAGAGTTGTCAGAGATGTGCCAGCTGCATATCACCAACAATGTAAAGCATTTGCTTTAGCCTCTAAGATGGCGGCGCAATAACATCAATGCATAAGGTCTATGGATACTTTGTATGTGTGAGAATATTACTTAGTCTTTTGATACTGTCTCGTGATGGAGATTGTGGTATTTTCCATGCTGTGCTGTGAATGAAAAGAGACTAGGGAGCAATGGAAATGTATATTACAATGTTGAGGGTTCTTTTTTTTTAAGGTCGGTCCCAGACATAAAAAATCTTGTCAGATTGGTACATGTCTGTGAAAAGCCTAAAACGCACACACATGTCCAACATGGGTAGTTTGACTTTTATCCAATTAAGAATGATTAAATTGTGGGATATGCAATTAGTAGTAGGAATACCAATCTCTAATAATGTATTCCTTTAGAGATCTTAAAATCATCCTCCAACTTACCCCAGTGTAGAATATTTCCTTTCTTCTACTGGCATATTTCTGGAGGAAGATAAAATATAAATCTCTTCATTAGACTGAATAGGGCCATTCCATGCCTTATTCAGGTCGAAGGCTAGATACAACTTAAGCGCTTCCAGCAAGAAATTTAGAAATCCTGCTCGGGTCATCTTATGTCCGTAGTTATACTTCGTTGATTAAATTGTGAAATTCAATATCATTTCAAGTCTTGATACATAGATAAGGAAAGTTCGTTCGTAACTAGTAATTTTTTACAGTCTTTGATGACAAGGAATTTCTTACATATTACTATATTTCACTGGTCCTATGGTCTCTGCCGAAAAATTACCGGCAGGCAATGATTAAAAAAAAACATGTATAACCCAATTGTTGGTCATGGTCTCTTTCAAAGTTTGTAAATTTTTTTCATCCTCGTTTCAGTATGCACTTAGCAAGAGCAGCCCAAGTGCTCTGCGTGAGACAGTGGTGGAGGTACCCACTGTCACATGGCAGGACATCGGAGGTCTGGAGAATGTCAAGCGTGAGCTCCAGGAGCTTGTCCAGTACCCCGTAGAACATCCAGACAAGTTCCTCAAGTTTGGAATGACCCCAAGCCGCGGAGTGCTCTTCTACGGTCCACCGGGATGCGGTAAGACTCTGCTTGCCAAGGCCATCGCCAATGAGTGCCAGGCCAACTTCATCTCCATCAAGGGTCCAGAGCTTCTCACCATGTGGTTTGGAGAGTCAGAAGCCAATGTCAGGGATGTCTTTGACAAGGTCAGTGATATCCTCAGCTGCTTTGGCTGCATAGAGAGCTCTCATTGTTGGTAAAGCCTGGCTCACACCTTTGCATGTTATGCTGGGTATTGCTGCATTCAGTTAATCTGCAGCTGACTACAAGCCCAAAAACGCAAAGGTGTGAGCCAAGCTTAATTAAACATGAAATATTTCTTCATTAGTGGTATTCTGATTATGATTATTATTATTATGAAACCCATGTTTAACTACTTTCATGTTCATAACAAAGATGTTATACCAATTATCAATTGAAATTCAATGTATTTACTTAACCTAGATATCTTCTCATTTCATTACAATAATATATTTTTTAATACAACTTTTCACTGCATGATTAAGATGAAATTTTCTGTGTGAGTGAGGTAGCAAATAAATGTGTGTGGTCTTAGCCTAACATGCCGTTAATTTATGATTGAACTTTGTTTTGAATTAAGCATTTGATATGAGCATTCCAACTAATACAATCTTAGCTATCAGAGTTCAGATTAGTGGTAGGATTATGAAAATCAAAATTCAGTCTAGTTAGAGCCTCCCTATAGGAATAAAAACAAATTCAAATCCAAATTGTAATGATGTCACCATCGGCTGCGATTTTACTCCGACCACAGCCGCAAAGCAAAATTATAATTTTATTATGCCTAACATTATGTCAAACTTCAAATGAAATAATTTTACTTTTTTGAACTTTCACACTTAATGCAAAATGCAATTTTATGATAAAATCATGTCGTATTCGATCACATAGTGTGCGCTGCACTGGGCTTTAAGAATTCCTGGTTTGGTGCAACTACATTTACTTTAATAGCTTAATAAATAAACGTGATAACTCATTTTCATACCCAACTAGGCAAGGCAAGCTGCCCCATGTGTTCTGTTCTTCGACGAGTTGGATTCCATTGCCAAGTCTCGAGGAGGTAACGTGGGCGATGCTGGTGGTGCCTCAGACCGTGTTATCAACCAAGTTCTCACCGAGATGGATGGTATGGGCTCTAAGAAGAATGTCTTCATCATCGGCGCAACCAACAGGTATCGTACAATAAACTGGCTTGTAGATAGAGTATATCATTGCATAACATCACTTGGTTGATATAATCTCCGCTTAGAAAAAGTTTGATTTTAGAGTTATGACAAAAGTAGCAACCTTGTTTTGTCTTGTAGGAATTCTGTACTGGAATCAAGTGATGATTTTCAGACAATACGATGTTGCTACTATTGTCATATTTATAAAATGCAGCATTTTCAAAGCTGCCCTCATAAGGTTTAACAGTCTAGCGATGATAAACTACTTTTGGGTGCTAAAATAGTGAGCTGGCAGTTGACCTAATGAATGGTATCTGCAAGTGATTGCAAAGACAGATCAATGTAATTGGTCTTGAAATATGTACCTTTACAAATTGCAGTTCTTGAATTGCAATACATCATTCTACTGAACTCTAAAAAAGTGAGCATTTACTCTCAAAATATGTACAATCCCATAGAAATTTTTTCGTTCTTAAATTGATACCACTCTGAATATAATGCTCGTAATCATTGTTAAAGCACAGAAAAAATATGTGAATTTCCAAAGTGATTATGGTTTGATTGAAATAGCTGATAAAACTTAATGAAAGCGATCAAAAGTGCATTGTTTATTTAGTGTTCAAATGACCACGCTA
Source organism: Lytechinus variegatus (assembly GCF_018143015.1). Taxonomy (NCBI): domain Eukaryota; kingdom Metazoa; phylum Echinodermata; class Echinoidea; order Temnopleuroida; family Toxopneustidae; genus Lytechinus; species Lytechinus variegatus. The sequence goes on from NC_054750.1 coordinate 19,320,039, forward strand.
CATCCATAGTTAAACTTTCCGATAATGCATTGTGATGCAAGAATTTGTCATACTATTAATATTAAGCTCTGTGTAAGCGGGCCCTGGTCTAAGTTGCAATACATCCTTATATCTTTCTGTTTCAGACCAGACATTGTAGACCCTGCTATCCTGCGTCCAGGACGTCTTGATCAGCTCATTTATATCCCATTGCCAGATGAAGCATCGAGGATCTCCATTCTCCAGGCTAACCTCAGAAAATCACCTGTTGATAAGGTAAGAATATCATGGAATGATACTAATACAGGTGAATCTGCCTAAATTTATATCTTTTTGAACCACAAAAATCTGTTCCATTGAGGCAAAATTCAACTTGGAAGATGTAAAATAATGTGGTCTTCGTATATCCTAAGTGCGATTTCATAAACAGTTACAGTTATTGCCACTTCTTTCTCATGGGAACGAGAGTAGTAACAAGGCTCGTCATTCAGTCCATTTTGAAAACAGATGTGAAATGATGAAATAGCATAAATCAAACCATCTTTCGGGGCTGAGCAAGTCCTGCTGAGAAAAATGCTTTCTGAATACATCTGTAAATTGCTTTGAACAGTCATAGACTGAATTCGCCCTATATAAAAGCCAGTTGGTATTAGTAGTATGATTATTCTTTTTCAGGGAGTATGAAACGAGAATTGATTATCATGATTGTTGTTGATTATTATTCAAGGGAAAGCAAATTTATGATCTATAAAGACTGGTGGTTCTTCAATACAGGGGGTTGCCAAAACAGGTTTGCCTGTATCTAGTATCATTAATACTATGCTATCACAGGGTCACAAAGTTTCCATTAATCTTTTGCATGAAAAATAATGATCAAATTGAACACTAAAAATAAAAAGGTCAATGGGAAGCTCATTTCTATTTTGCAATAATTTGCATGCCTGAATAAATAGTGAACATGTGATTATCTGTGTTGGTGCTCTTTAGTATGTCCTTTTTCAGCTTTTGATCTTGTACATCTGTAGAATCATTTAACGGACTACTGAAAACGTACCTATTTTTGTGGTAGTGTACCGGTAATTGTAATATTGGAGAGCTGTATATGTAAAGCGCATAGAGTAGTTTTGATTGATTATTTGCTATATAATCACCAGTTTATTATTAGTAGTAGTAGTCGATATAATAAATTTCAAAAAGTTTAATAGGTGTATGTGAATAAAAACAGACCTAGATCTGCATTGACAAATGGTCATGATTTTAAAGGCTTCCTCATGAAATAATCGTTTGCTGGAACGACAGGAATTGAGGTTATACTATGATTTGTCTACATGTTTTGATTTTCTTGTCCTTGTAGGGAGTTGACCTGCAGTACCTTGCTAAGGTGACCCAGGGATTCAGTGGTGCCGATCTGACAGAGATCTGCCAGCGTGCCTGTAAGCTAGCCATCCGTGAAAGCATTGAGCAGGAGATCAGGAAGCAGAGGGAGCGTGTTGCAAACCCTGACCTTGACATGGTGCGTATGCTCCATTAGAACATACTTTCAATTCCTGGGCCCCGTCTTACTAAGAGTTGCAATTGATGCGATCAATCGCAAATACGGTCGGCCAGCAATGTCAACATGTATTATGCATGTTTGTTCAAAATATTTTCTAACTATGATGTATATTCATGTATTAATTGTTTTCTTAAGAAATTCACTGTGCTTCTCTTTGTTTACAAAGGACATTGTGCAAATTTCCTGTGGAAAGAATTATAACACTGGTGGATTTCCATAGAGTTACGATGATTGGATCAATCGTAATTCTTTGTAAGACGGGCCCCAGATCAAGTATCAGATCCAAAATCAAATGCACAGCCTTTGGTTAATGAGGGTTTGCCTTTGATTTCCATTCGATTGTTACTCAGCATTACACATGATTTTGAGACTTCCACCTGATTTGAAATAGAGCGCAAGTTCTTGCAATGCCCCAATAGTCTGACTCACCATGCTTATAGCTCAGTGGGTTAAAAAATAAAGAATTTCATGTCCGAATATGACTATATTGCTTAATATAAATTTCCTTATTTTTCAGGTTGTAAGCTATTTTGATCAGTTATAAGCGAATTGCAATTCTTTGTGCAATGGGTCCCTAGAAGCATCTTCAGCTTGTCTACATTTGTGTGGGGGGAGGGGGGAGAATTGCTGATGCCAGGGTCAGACGCAGAACTGTCCCATACACAGTATTGTGCTCCTGCAGTGATATGTGTACTCATAAAAATGAATGGAGTAGGACTTAAAGCTGGAGTTATATTGAAGTGAATTTCAATGAATTCTTTGGTACATTATCTTTTCATGAATATTACCCAAGGTATATCTAGTATTCTTCTAGTCTAGACTTAACCCTGGTTAATTATGACAATATGACATCCATGTGTTTTCTGTCAGCAAATCAAAAACACAGCCCACTGTTAATAAAGATAAATGCCAGTTGTGGTAACGATCTCAAAATGACTTTACAGAATCCAATATAATGTCCACCCAAGTGTCTGTTTGTATAAATAAAAATAAATTTGCCAAAGGATTCTGGAAGAAATTGTGTAATTGCTGAGAAATAAGCAAAATAAGCGTGGATTTTGGCACTTCTGCCAGGTCTTTATTCCAGCAATAATAATATACTGTCCCACGTATGCCAATCTGTGTTGGCAATCTTCACTGTGATCGTTTTTCAGCTTAGATTTTATGATTTCACAAAGTTCAGTTTATGTAACTGTACCGGATTTAGATCCTCAATGATATATATATATATATATATATATATATATATATATATATATACTTAAACTTGGTTTTACAGACATTCTCAAGAAATCAGTGTTTTACTGCAACTACTTTCATTTAGCTTTAAGGTGGATCTTCATTGCATTAATGATGTCATGTATTTTATCTGTACAGGAGACAGACGAAGAGGATCCAGTCCCAGAGATCACAAAGCTTCACTTTGTGGAAGCAATGAAGTTTGCCCGTCGATCCGTCAGCGACAATGACATCCGTAAATATGAGATGTTCTCGCAGACACTGCAGCAAAGCAGAGGATTTGGTGGTAATTTCAGGTCAGTAAAGCACATTTTAAATCTTTACCACTACTTTCATTATTGTTCTGGTCCGACCCTCAGTACGTTCTATTTATAATTCCTTTTAATTATTCTTTTCCTTACTTAATTTCTCTGTCTCCCTATGCTCATCTATATCTCCTCTAAATAGCCAATTAGCCAATTTTTTATAGACCGCTTTTCCCGGAATGGCTCAGCGTGTTACAGCATATTATTACCCCGTCATTGGTTTAATTTCAATCCCGCACGAAAAATGCACAATTTCCACTCCCTGGAGAGCATTCCTTGCATTCATCGCAGCCTCATTATGGCGCTGGCAAAATCAAACATACAATATCTTTCGCATCCTACCAGGTATCCATTAAGCACCTGGGTCGAGAGTGGCAAAGTGTGGATTAACGCCTTGCCAAAGGACGCTAGACCGCGGTGGATTCGAACACACGACCCTCTGTTTACAATTGATCTTTCAATTGTATACATTGCAACAGAAATTTACAACTCATTGCTAACCGGTTTGTCTGATAACTTTTATTTGCTCTCCCATGTTTTCCGATGTCCTGATTTTCCGAGGGTCATTGGATGAAATCAATGCAGAAGTAGCAAGAGTTACTGGACATGTTCTTGTAGAACAAAGCCATTTCCATTTCACCCCCAAGGTCAAAAAGGTTATTTGTGATAAGCAAAGAAGCATGTGTGAGTGACAGTGATTTTAAAGGTAAAAGATCACAGAGGCCATTATATACATTGGAATATCTTGTTATTGCGATAACCAAAGAAGCCTTAGAGGGTTCAACTTCAAACTTGCCTCATGTTTGCATATGTGAGTGACAACGATATTGAAGGTCAAAGATGAAAGAGTTCATTGTCTCTATTGGAATGTCTTGTTCTTGGGGTATAAATCCTATAGACATAGCATCTGACTCTCGCCTTTCAAACAGAGGGTCGTGGGTTTGAATCCTCACCAAGGCCTGTTCAGCAAGAAATGTATCCATACTGTGCTGCACTCGACCCAGGTGAGGTGAATGGGTACCCGGCAGGATTAATTCCTTGCATGCACTGAGCGCGGGCGATGGTAGCTCAAGCTAAGACCGGGGTAATAATACCAAGCGCTTTGTATCCTTGGGCCAAAAGCACTATATAAATCTAGCTATTATTTTTATTATTAATAATATTTGTGTGTTTTGTTTATGATTTCCAGATTCCCTGATGCTGCTGGGCCAACAGGTGGTCAAGGTACACCAGGGTCTGGGGGAGCTAATCCTAATCTCTATCAAGACACTGAAGATGATGATCTCTACAGTTAAATCTCTCTCTCTCGCTCAAAGATGCCACTCAAAGATTCCAGTAAATACAGGAGAAAATGTAATGAAGGATTATTATATCTGGGTGTAGTGTTCCCTAAAAGAGTGTATATTATTATTGTCATTTTCATTCATGTTTGTTTAAATTTAGGATTGTATAATTGATAGGGGGAGAAAGAGAATGTAATATTGGAAAGGGCTCACAGGAGTTAATCAAATTGTATACATTGCTTGATGTAGAACATAATGGTGCGCTAAGAGCCTATATACTGTAAGAAATGAGAGACTACAGCGTCTTTAAATTTTGTTCAATGTGTACAAAAATATGCAGAAATGGAATGAAGAATGAAAAGAAATATTTCAAAAACTTTTACCATTTATGATCCACATGGTATTTATCTTGTATAATTTATTACTCTACAAGACTGTCAGTTTCACAGAAAGTCTGTGAAAAGATACATTGTTTCACAACACTACATTGCAATTATTGAAAATAGAATCTATATGAAATTGAATGTAAGTTAGAAATTTGAAGCTGTAATTTATGGTAGATAGCTGAGGGCAGTCTCATTTCAAAGCAAATCTTGAGTAGAAATCTTTAAAAAAAATACAATCTCCAAAATTTAATCCAAAATGTATGTTGAAGTGTGGTTCAGTTGTTCTGATCAGATATCATTTACTGAGCACAAGGTTAATTGAACTTCTAAGAATTACAAAAATTGTATTAAATGATTTATATACATCTGTACAGTACGGACGGATTGTTCCATCTCTGTTGGGTAGCGTACATATTTCAGATGGACATTATCACATATTTATACAATATCTATTTAATCTCTTTTTTTTTCATTCATTATTTTTATATGTTATTTTTTCCTGTCTAAATAACATGCCTTTTTATGATTTTATATTTGTTGAGTTATATCTGGCACAAGCAATATTTGATTCTTGATTCTTTATCTTTTCATAACGTATTTCTTCTAAAGAAAACAAAATCCTCAGTTTGGCAGAAATACAATCAAGTCATACAGTTCACATGTGTAGATCAGTCATGTTATGGAATATAGTGTACTCAAATATTTTTGTGTAATGATATTTGTTTTACAGTGAGATTAGTGTCACAATGACCATAAAAAACAATGACTTCTAAACAGATTAATTAGTAGTGATACCTGTGATATACTGTACCATCTAACAATTGCTTTCATTTTGTCTCTTGTGTCTTGGCAGCAAATGCCAATGAAGATATGGAAGGAAAGGGGGGGGGGGGGGGTGATATATTCTGTGAATCTGCACAGATTTTTCTCTGATATTTTGATCACACACATTCTGCCTCTTACCAGGCATGAACATTTAAAATGAAATGAAAAATATAATTCACTTCTCATTCAAATATATAGAAAAATACACACAAAAGATGTGAAGAAGTGGTTATTCAATCACCTCTCTATCTCTCCCTCCCTCCCTCTCTCCCTCTCTGATTATGAATTCAAAATTAGGTTGTTGAACCTAATATGCCCACATCTTGAAAAAGTGATCAAATTGAAAAATAAGAGAGTCAAAAGGGGCCTAAGCTTTCAATCCTAGCAGAATCTTCTTCGGAGGCAAAATGACAAACATATAAAGTGGAACAACCATAATATAGACCACAGACATTCAACAGCAACACTAGAAAAATTGAAAATTGAAAAATGAGATTAAAAGTTTTTTTTTTCTTTGAATTTAGATGACTTATTTCTCTTGGTGATAACTGTGCTCATTCTCTTGGTGTAGGAACTGTTCACATTTTGTAGGAACCTTTCACGTCATTCGTATTTGCATGTTATTCATGTACTACCACATTGATAATAGTTTGATCTGATTCAGTATAACACATGGGCGGTCACTTCATGTCTATTCTACAGGGAATAATGTATTTGAAGTTTCCACCATAGCCTATGAGGCCACCATTTCTTTGTTCTAACCGAAACAAACATTTTAGTTATATTAAAATAAAACCAATCATTTGAATTGTCTCCTATTACTTTTGATGGATTATAAACATACACATTATTGATAATATAGAGATTAGTTTTCATTATATATACTTTTTGTTTGTTTTCATGACCAAATTGCAAGATGTAGACAGATAAATCACTTACAAACATTGTAGGGTAAGACCATTTCTGTGCAGTGTAGGAATAATTTAAGGTTCACTTGTGTTACTCTCTCATTTTTGCAATTTGCTGAATGTCTGTCTCTTATTGCTTTGAAAAATGACGAATAAAATTCATGTTACGTAACTTCAGTGTTTATGTGTTTTGTATTTATTTTGAAAGATATGTTTTCCTTACCAAAGGAATGTTGAATGAAGAGGATACCCTCTATATAATGCTTTTTTTATGTTGTAATTATTCAATTATATAAATTTTTTGAATTATTAAAGAAGGAATGAAGTTGAAAGCAGTTGACATACCGATATTCAAAAAATCAAGAATCAATGAAACTCTAAAGAAGGAAAAAATGATATGTAAAGAAAAAAATTATGATCATTTAGATGTTGATATCACTTTTTGACTCTTATGTTATGGAAATCCTCCCTTTGACCACACAATCAAGATTTGTGATGTCACATTTTCGAACTTCATTCTTCACTACTTTTATACATATATCAAGCCTCTCCATAGATTAGATGTTCTTTTGATGGGAGGGCATGAAATAAAGTTTCATATTAAAGGGATGGTACGGGCTGAAAATATATCTTAATACATAGGCCTAGAGTAGAATTCACTGAGCAAAACTTCATCAAAATCGGATAACAAATAATAGTTATTGCAGTTTAAAGTTTAGCAATATTTTGTGAAAACAGTTTTCATGAATATTCATTAGGTGGGCTGATGATGTCACATCTCCACATTCCGTTTTCTTATGATATTACATAAGAATTTTTACATTATTTCATACTTGTGTGAATAATATGTCTCGCTTATAGTGAAAGAAGTTGCAGCAATATATATCTAATGCACTAAATCAGATGTCGATCCAATTTTTCTAGTTCTTGGAGGAAAGCAAATTTGAATACTAGTAAACCTACTTTCATATAATAAAATACAAAAGAACAAGTGGAGATGTGACATCATCAGCCCATGTAATGAATATTCATGACGACTGTTATTACAAAATATTGCGAAAATTCATTAACTATGTTATTTGTTATCCGATTTTGATGAAATTTTCGGCATTTTGCTTGGTGAATTCTACTCTACTTATTAAGCTATAAATACTTTCAGCCTGGACCATCCCTTTAAGAGTTTGTAATATCAGAATTAGCAAAAATTGGGGGTAAATTTTCAGTGTGAAAGGGGAAAGTTCTTTGTGAGTCACATCACAAATCTTGATTGTATTGCCAGCAGGAGGATCTCCATAGTCGGACATTCAAAGGCTCATAACTATCTTTTTTGTTTGTCCAATTGTGAGTCGATCTTTCATCAATATTGTTTTCTGATTCTGTTGTTACAAAAATTAATTTGCTCCAAGGGTTTCATACTCTAACATAGAAAATTAATGTGGTAAAGCACAATCGACATGACTGAAGTCTATTTGAGGATGCTAACTTCACAATAAATCCTTTCCCTTGGGGAAAATCCTTATTTTAACTTCATAAGTTCATCATACCAGCTACAGAAAAGGCTTCAATTATGTGCGTCTTTTGTTATAACCACACTCGATCTGCTTGAATGCTGAGATGCATGCATTTGGGCATTTAAGTTAGGTTTCCTTTTGATGTCTACCCGGTACCCGGTATTTGCATTATTCCAGACAACTCTAGTGGGTTAAGTTTCTGGTTGGGCAAAGAAAAAATCAGTTTGAATATCTGACAATGATGTGGTGATAGCGATGACTTGACAGAATTCAGTTCAGGTCATATACTACCTTTTTTCTCCCTCACCCATGCTGATCACCCTGCATGCGCCCTTTTCACTACTGAGCCCAGGAGGCCCCCCCCCATCCCCTTGTTGCAATTTCACGATCAGGGCACCGTTTCATGAGGGTCATGACTGCTGACAAGTTGTCCACAAACATTTACCAGAGTAATTATATTATTGACCATCTGCTTCATCTGAGCCAATAATGCAAAACCCTTCTTCATAAAACTGATATGAGCCCTTAATTTGAGCTTGACTTCTCTCTCCCATGGGCCATTGGACAATTACCAAATCATTCTTTCATGACCATAAAAATCTACGCTTTTGATATATTGATATAAATCTGATAAAAAATGTAATTACGTGAAATACTAATTTTAACAGTTGCTTGACACGTAAAAAAAAACTTCAGCCTAATATTCCGGATCTGATGATGTCATCAGTGACCGCAGTTTGTTTTGTCGGTTCAATAATACTCCCGATCCGTCTGATCTGCCGGGTACGGTACGGGTAGGATATCCGAATCGCAAGGATTAATTGGGAATAAACTTGTCTTCGTGTGATGATGTGAAGGAATTTCCAGATGTCAAAGAAGGATTTACAACTGTAAATTAGATTGTAAGTAGAAATGGATGCTAATATGATTTCGGGTTTATTTTGTGCAATATTTGCGTTACTTATGTAATGATACGATTGCGATGTATGAGGATATGAGGGAATTCCGACAGAGATGTAGATCTACTTGCGTACTACAAATCATAGGTGGTCCCACATATCGAAATCGGCGTCCCGCTGCCTGTTTTTTTTTTTTTTTTTTTTTTGAGTGGGGGGGGGGGGTACCTCAGGCGAAGTTCGTGCAATCTCCACTTCACTACCGCTACACTTAGCCAGGAGGCGTTCTGGGGTAAAAATCATAGTACTATTCGTACCTTTTACCCCCTAACGCCAGGCACTTGCCCGTACAGGGCCGCACGTCGGAAAGGAAAATGCAACTATACAAATGCACCAAACAGCGCCTTATAATTTGAATCTGACGTTAACACTTCTGTACATGGGTATAAATATCGGTTAGGAAGGTTTGGTTTGTTTGGTAATGAAAGGGAACAAAAATCGCAGAAATGGGATGAAGAAATAAAAGTAGAAGAGAGTTTCCTACTCACATTTGTTGTCTTCGCCATCTTGGATCCATTGTTAATGCAACCTAGTTACGTGACGCTTATAGAGGGCGGCAAAATCAAGTGCTAAAAATGTCCCGCTTCAACCACTGAACCAGGGGGGTGTTTCATCAATATTGTCACGCGACAACTGTCAGCGCTGATAGTTGTCACGGCGGCGTCCGCTATCACCACGAGGTTGAAAATAGAATGTATATCACCCTAAACGATGTAAGAGAGTAACGCAATGAGCTCCGTCGGTAATACGACCTTTCAAAGTTCACGGCGGGGTCTGCTATCACCACGAGGTTGAAGAGAAGATTTATATGATCATAAACGATGTAAGAGAAAAGCGCAATGAGCTCCGTCATTATCACGATCTTTAAAAGTTCACGGCAGGGTCCGCTATCACCACGAGGTTGAAGAGAAGATGTCTAGCATCACAAAGAGGGTAAGATGGTAGCGCAGTGAGCTCCGTCGGTAATACGACCTTTCAAAGTTCACGGCGGCGTCTGCTATCACCACGAGGTTGAAAATAGACTGTATATCATCCTAAACGATGTAAGAGAGTAACGCAATGAGCTCCGTCGATAGTACGACTTTTAAAAGTTCACGGCGACGTCCGCTATCACCACGAGGTTGAAAATAGAATGTATATCATCCTAAACGATGTAAGAGAGTAACGCAATGAGCTCCGTCGATAGTACGACTTTTAAAAGTTCACGGCGGGGTCCGCTATCACCATGAGGTTGAAGAGAAGATTTATATGATCATAAACGATGTAAGAGAGTAGCGCAATGAGCTCCGTCATTATCACGATCTTTAAAAGTTCACGGCGGCATCCGCTATCACCATGAGTTGGAAGAGAAGATATCTATCCTCTTAAACATCGTCAGAGATAATACCGCGTCTTTCTCCCTGAATAATGCGACCTCTAAATAGCTAGCACCTCAAAAACAATCTTGAAATATGTTCTGAACAATCACGCACTGTAACTAGATCTACGCCGATTTTTTATTTTCGATTTTTTCCTTCAAGGGGCATGATCGAAGATCGGCAAGTGATCGCCGATTGTGGTGAAATCGAATGGAATCGGTTGCCGATTGCAAAATCGGTTACAAGCTTAAACAAGACCTTGTTCATTGAATGAGTGGTCTTACTCTTCACCCTTAATTATTTCACTCCGACTCCGTGTTCATCCTGCAGTTATCCTCAAAATTGGTGATTTTGGGCCAGTATCTAATTCCTCACATGTATTATTCACGGCCGATTTCAAAACATTGCATGCGATCGGTCGCAGGCCAAACAGCATAAATATTTATATTATAATTGGACGGCTCAGAAAATACCAGAAATAGGCAAGACTTCCATATGTCCCCTCCACTAAAATTGAAAAAAAGATATGGAGAAGGTTTATCAAGAATTATCTAACATATCTAAAAGATTTAAGAAGGAAAAGTCGGATACATACCAAAATATGGCATTATTCCGTCTAAAATTCGAGTGTGTGTAATTCCCTATGGCATCGGTTTATTTAGTCAGAAAAATAAATACCCAATACTCTTGGAGAGTAGACTAGTCGTAATATCGGTTGATATTACAACCACAACTGGGCCACAACTGGGCGTTGTGGCGTGCGCCTGTAATCCAAGCTGTGGGGAAGTTACAAATTGATGCAGAGGTTCGAGGTTCGAGCCCTGGTCACGTCTTTCGGATGGTGACATTAAAGATCGGTCCCAAACGTAAATAATCATATCTGATTGATACACGTCTGACAAAACTCAAATACACACACACACAATGATAACCGTTATGAAACCCATGGCTTTCAGCAATTTCTGCTAGCTCAGTGAGTAAGGCGACAGACTGGAGATGCTTCGTTCTGCAGCGAGAGGTTCGAATACAAGTTCCCACTGGGAGTAAGAAGAAAAAAAAGAAGAAAAAAGATAAAGACAGAAGGGGATTTTGTAGAAGTATTTTTAAAAATTAGTGGAGGGGACATATTGAAGTCTTTCCCAGAAATATTCTAACATAAGAGTTTGGGAAAATATTCCAAGAATCAGTGGAATATTTTCCCAAACTCTTAGAGAGTGAAGAGTAAGAAAATTAAGCTAGTTTTCTTTCTCGTTATATTTTTTTCTTTGATTTTTACCATAAACCTTTTTTTGATCCCACGATCGAGTTCAACATCCCAAAGTTAGGGTAGCTTAGTGTAGCGGTAGTGAAGTGGAGTGGAGCCTGCACGAACTTCGCCCAAGGTAGGGGGGGAGTGGGGTACATGTAGCCCACTTTATTAGGCAACACCCCTATACTTACCTAGTCTTGAGGACGCAATGATTAGGACTTTTAAAATACTGACATATACTTCTTCATCATTGACGTCTTGACATCCCATAGACGCATAAGAGAATTGCCAAACAAAGATGGATAGGGAAATCCATTTTTCGAGAAAAAATCACGTAAAGTTTGTGAATTTTATTGATTTTTACACTTTCCTACGCCTAATGCGTGGGAAGGTTTTAAAAAATGTTAGATAAAAATGTAAAAAAAGGTTTCTTACCTAACTGATGCCGCGTAGACCCCTCGATCCACATGTAAACAATGGAAGTACAATAGCGTCGACCCTTGAACTGCTTATTTATGACGTACTTTCGGCTAGCAATGCCGTTTTGACGAACAATTCATAGATAAAAATTATTATTTCACAAATACTAACATTTATTACGTAAATTATAAGTAATTGGTATCACGTAATAAATTTTAGTATTTGTACACGCAGATGGATGCAGTGGAATCCCTGGCTACGTGGAGGGTAAGCATACGTTAGTTAATTATTTTTTACTCACTAGGAGCCTTTATATGAACTGGGACTTTCACCACACCTTTTCCTATTGACACAACTCAACTGACTCACTTTTTCAAATGAAAAAAAATGGTAATCTTTTTTCTTTTCTCTCCTGTATGTTCTTCCAAGCTGATGAAACAATGATCAAAAACACTAAATAAAGCAAACTTGATCACACTTAACAGACTATTTAACTGTCTAATAACTCCTCGTGAGTCTTACGAGTCCCCTTCCCGTATTGAGACTTCCAATTTCCCATAGGAGGGGAGTCCTCGGATAACGAGGAATATGCTATTACTGGTTATCCGACAATGGGAATTTGGCAGTCTCAACACGGGAAAGGGACTCAGATCACAAAGAGTAATTAGACAGTTAAAGGAAAGTCCACCCTAACAAAAAATTTATTTGAAGTAAAAGAGAAAATTCCAACAAGCATAACACTGAAAATTTCATCAAAATCGGATGTAAAATGAGAAAGTTATGTTCTAAAATCTTGCTTATAATTTTCACAATACAGTTCTATGCACATCCTGGTCGGTATGCAAATGAAGAGACTGATGACATCATGCACTGACTATTTCTTTTGTATTTATTACATGAAATATGATATATTCTAACTTCTCCTCATTGGCAAGTGAAACAATGAATTCCTCCCTGACCATGTTGAATTAGCATTGTTTAATACTACATGTGGTCTAGTAAAGTTTGCCCTTTCATCAAAAATGTAAAAAATGAAATACATGTATTGTGTTATTCAAACAATAAAAAACAAAATAAAAAGTGAGTGAAGGACATTGATATTGACTGTCTCATTTGCATGTTACTGAATTGTGCATATTGCTGTTTTGTGAAATATAAGCTAAACTTTGAAATGTCAAACTTTCTTTTGTACATCCGATTTCGATGAAATTTTCAGCGTTATGCTAGTTTGAATTTTCTCTATAAATTATTCAAATCAACATTTTTTTCTGGGGAGGACTTGACCTTTAACCCTATCTAGGCCGGGGGGGGGGTCCTCGGAGGCCCCCCCCTCAACAAATCGCGCGATATTTTCGCCGTGCGAAATTTTTTGACCACGCCGCTCACTGACTTTTTACTTTCAAGTCTTGCGCACTTTTTTAGACCAATTTTGCGTCACCTGGGTATGTGGTTCCAAAGTTACGCAACATTATGTAAGTGCATGTCAGACCGAAAATTGCTCAAAAACGTGATTTCTTGTACAAAGTCAATGCAAATTGTGTTTTCAACCAAAATTCATAAATGTATGATTATTTTTAGTTTTGCTTGTCTAAATGTACATGTATTCATTTTATGCTTTTTATGATCACAGAAGAGTCCCCAACAAATTTCATTGAAAAAAACAATGAAAAACAAAGGGTCCAAAAACAAAGAAATACAAAAGAAATTGCAAAAAAACAATATAATACATAAGAAAACGATTTGATATCACAATTTTTTTCATGTACACTTGCTAAAGAAACCACAAAGAGTTTCTATACCAAAAATTAGTACATTTGGAGCTTTATTTAGGGAGTTAGAGGAAAAAGTATGATTTTGCATACTAATTACGCATAAATTAGCTTAATCACTTAATAACAATTCGCATGAAATAAATTACTATACGATCTTGTAGATTATGTCCCAGGCGACCCGCGTGCCAATTTTTGGCGCGATCGCGCAGTCGACAACCGAGATCTTAGGGGGGCCTGGGAGGCCCCCCCCGGCCATAGGAACTCCCAAAATACCCCGGCCTAGATAGGGTTAAATAGTGATTTTAATGTGATTTTCTTGATTTTAATGATTCTTATAAAAAATATTCATTTATCATCTATAGGAAGCTTTTCAAAAGTAGCAGAGTTGTTTTGAAGAGGAGGGAAATGAGAGGTAGATGTATTTTTAGGAGAGGGGACTTGGATCAGGACTAATAGCAGGGGCCGTGGAACTGTTTTCAAAGTGGGGGGCTGACCATGCAGGGTTCCCACGGTCACGGAAAATCATGGAAAAATTTGTGGTCCTGGAAAGTCAAGGAATTTGGAAAATTTGTGAAAAGTCATGGAAAAGTCATGGAATTGCATTTACCTCATGGTTCTAATATGGCAGCTTTCCGTTTTGTCGTGTCTCGCAAAGTTCTGTCATACTTAATTATCATACTCTGCTATTATAATCGGTGTTCATAATTTCCATTTTTCCCAGTTTTGTTACATCCCAAATTCTACAGAACTCCTGGGACATAGTTTCCAGTGGAAAGCTGAAAGGCTGTGGCGTCCCTTGCCTCCAGAGCTTGTCAATGTTATGTGGTCTACAGTCATGTAGTCTGCATACATTCTGTTTTGTTGGTAGTGGTTCAAGATTCAAGATAATTTATTGTCATGCATGCATAAAAATACACAAAATTTGATTTTGGGCATAAAGTTACAAACATGAATACAATAAACAATGGCATAAATAATACATTTGACAAACAATCATAACTGTTAAAATATGTATTGCACAACTGTACGAGAAGAAAAGAGAGAGAAGGAAAGGGGGAGAATGAGATCATAGGGGATAGAAGAGAAAAAATAGAAGATAAGAAAAGAAGAGAAGTCAGAGAGAAATAGAACAATGCAATTGTGCAACCTACTTGCACAGTACCAGTCACACCTCTCTAACACCCGTGTACCCGTCCGACCAGAGAACGATACATTATATAAAGCTCTCTGGCTGCAAACAGGTGCTAAAGACGTACGACTGGCACTGTACCTCCATGGAAAAGTCATGGAAAAGTAATGGAATTCTGTTTTCAAATTTCTGTGGGAACCCTGCCATGCAAAAAATCACAATCATGTGGTCATTTTTACGTTTTTGTACACGGTTTTTTAAAAAGTGGGGGGGGGGGCTGAAGCCCCCCAGCCCCCCCTGCTTCCGTGTCCCCCTGAATAGTTACTCCTTGTTGTCCAAGTCCCCTCCTATGGGAAATTGGACGAGAAGGGAACTCGGATTGCGAGGAGTAATTAGACAGTTAAATAGTATTTTTAATGTGATTTTTATTGATTTTGATGATTCTTAATATCAAGAATATTCATTTATCATCAAGGAAATTGTCTTAAAGTGGCAGAGTGGTTTTGAAGAGGAGGAAATGAGGGGTAGATGAATATCAACGGGTTAATTGCCGTCTTATTTTTTTATTTCTTGTTTCTTTTGTCCTTTTGCAAAGCAAGTCCCATATTTTTAGATTGTTTTCCAAATTGGAGAGAGTCTCCCATATTGGCCGTGTGCCTCTGCTGATCACTCTACATCATGTCACATGACATTGGGTTCTAAACGTAAGCCCAGGCATGCCAGGAGGCTCCTCGAAAGTAAAAATCATTCACTAACAAGTAACAAGTAACGTGTGCTTACTTATCACGGAGCTAGGGATTGTGCCTGTTTTCTTTTGTGAATAATTATTCAATTGCTGTTTACAAAGTCAGCACTACTGCTAATTGAATCGCCTAATGCAGGCAAGACTGCCAGAGGCGTTCCACTTGTTATTTTTTTAAATGTATCTCCCTTGTGTTTGTTTTTTTATTTCAATTTTTCAATTCGGAAATCGTCTGTGAATATAATCAAATCATAAATTTCAATTGAGCGAATTAAAACAAAATTGTCATTGAGTTTTAATACATTAATGTTGCATCACATCTTTGATCAATTTAGATCTGTCACGCACATTATTACAACTTTTGAACCTTTGGTCCAGAGAGTTGTGTGAGACTTTAAATGAAGAGAGTCATAAAATATTGTGACACAAGCTTTGTTAATCAATCACAAAATTTTGTATTCATTTTATGCATGAATTATGCAGTGCAGAGTTTTTATCCATGTATACATGGAAAATGTTCAGTCGTCATTATTGCTACTGTTTATATTCCATTTCATGTTTGCAACCACAACAGGGATTATGCTCAAGATCTACCTCTCAATCTTTTATTGAGAAATGAGAATCCTTTCTTTTATTTCTATCTTTACCTGTAGCATAATTTTGAGTAGCTCCTGAATGGACCAGCCTACACCTTCGATGCCCCAGTGAGAGGAAGAAAAAGGATCAAATCTGGAGCCACAGCGGAGACCAAAAAATTCTTCTGCGAGGGGGACAAAAAGAATGAAAAAACGCAAGGAGTTGGATGCACTCCTCACTATGGCTAACGGAAAGAAGAACGGGAAAAGCAAGCGCTCGAAGGAGGGTCATGAGCTCTTGCGATTAGATTCAGATTCAAATTCCTCAGACAACGATGAACTGTTTTTGGCACCAAAGAAGACTGTGGTCAGGAGGTGGGTATACTTTGGTTAATAGCCACTCATCCAATGTAGAAGGTTATTCTATGCATTTACATGTAATGTATGCTATGACTACGTGTAACAAATAGGGGGGGTTGAACATGCATAAATGGTCCTATGGTCTAGTGGCTCCTGGGGTCCGTTGCAGAAAGAGTTGCGTTTAAACGCAAGTCAAAGAATCAATCGCAAGTCCAAAATGCGCGCTGTTGATTGGTTGAATTGGGCTCCGTTGCAGAAAGAGTTGCGTTTAAACGCAAGTCAAAGAATCAATCGCAAGTCCAAAATGCGCGCTGTTGATTGGTTGAAAATCAAGTTGCGCATGATTTTTTAGAGTTGCGTTTGATTGCATCTCTTTCTGCAACGGGCCCCTGATGTGTTATCTACAATATTGGCCTACTTCTCTGAATGATGATTTTTCATGAGACCAGTCACAGAATGAAAACAGTATACAAATATTTCAGGCTTTGAGTAAGTAATTGGTTTAGCCGGAATTATTTTCTGAGGTTGAACTGGCATTACTATTCATTAAAAAATAGTCATTTTGCCAGTACATGTACAACCAAGGATGAATAATTCCCTATATATAACCCAAATCCTGTATGCTGATTTGTCTAAATAGCATCATGTGCATTACCAAACATATTCTCACTAATTTGTGAAGATGTTGAAAATGAAACGCCCACTGAAGAAAATTTAATATTTTGCGACCTCAGTGATGGAATAGTGCACAATTCCATCATTGACATCCCAGATCATGATCTATTGGGTGCATCGGTCAGCGAAGTGACTCTACCGGGCAAGTCCCATGAAGGGATGGCGCAGGCACAAATGCGCGTTCTGCTGAGCGCGTGGCTTCAGGAGAGAAGATCAGTCAGTGCAACGTGTTATCTGTATTTTGGTTCAGGCTAAAAAAAGATGAACTACGTGTTAAAGAAATAGATTGTCAAGATCGACATGTATTGTTCCAAATTACAAAATATAAGATAAAACAAATATACCAGGCCTTTATTTCAAAAGTGCAGAGGGAATTATCCATCCTCTGTTGTACTGGCAAGATTTCCACTTTCCCTCGGGGCTTCACCCCTCAAGGAAAAATGCCAATCCAACCTCAGACAAATTGTTCCCGCTATACTAAAATATTTGTATATTATACTTTTGAAATCTAGTTCTTGTACTGGTGTATGTAGTTTATCCTATTTTAATCTGAACCCAGGCCCACTGGTAGTAGTTGAGAGGAGAGGCAGTTGCCCAGCCCAGAAATGAATGGTGTGGGTGTGTGTTGCAGTAGGGGTGGGGGTCATGTGATGTCCCGGCAAGTGGGGGATAGTCTGAACTATAGCCACTATGTGATTGAACCAATCTCTTAATTATTGACATGTGCTTTGTAAAAAGTATTGAAGCTAACCTGTGTAATTTTTTTAAATTTTGACTGAGTGGAATTTGTGCAGTTCCTTCGTGAAGTTTGATAATTTTCTTTTGGAACCCAGTTTGCTTGTTTTATGCAAGTGTGGCTGTACTAGGGGAGAAGCATTTGCCTTCCTCACTTTTACTCCCTAAACCTATGAAACTTACACCTTTTTTGCTGAAATTAAAGGGGAATCCAACCCAAATAAAAAATTGTTTTTATAAGAAAAAGAAAAATCAGACAAGCTGATAGGTGAAAGTTTGAATAATATTGGACAAACAACAAGAAAGTTATGAATTTTTAAAAGTTGTAAATATTGGTAATCACTATACCCATGGAGACTTCAAATTGGCCACATATGGGATGTCATAGTGATGTACGGGTCTCACGGGCCTAATCACTAGTGGCAGGCCCTAGATATTCATTCGAGCCAACCCATTGCTATTTTTTTTATTTTGATATGGCTGATTGACAAAGTGTATGCATGTGATTGTCCATCTAAAACTGATTCTATTTTTGGTAATTACTGAACTTCTTTTTCCCAAATTGGGAAGAAATATCACCAATTTTGGACTATATTTTGACTGGCGGAAGGATTAGGGCTATTTTGCTGTTTGAGGTGATGAATCTGCTCCACCCGACGGTGTCTTCAAACACGCCAATTTATTTTTAAAATGAGCCGGTCGAGGGACCCTTTTCTGGTCAGATATGGATTGCCAGATATAAATCCTATCCACTGGTAGTAAACATTCGACCACCGAATTTCATCCTTATTTTTTATGAATTTTTTAAAGTGCCAATTTAACACATGAGTCTATGGGGAATGAATTAGGCCTGTGAGACCTACAGGTCTCACGGGCCTAATCACTAGTGGCAGGCCCTAGATATTCATTCGAGCCAACCCATTGCTATTTTTTTTATTTTGATATGGCTGATTGACAAAGTGTATGCATGTGATTGTCCATCTAAAACTGATTCTATTTTTGGTAATTACTGAACTTCTTTTTCCCAAATTGGGAAGAAATATCACCAATTTTGGACTATATTTTGACTGGCGGAAGGATTAGGGCTATTTTGCTGTTTGAGGTGATGAATCTGCTCCACCCGACGGTGTCTTCAAACACGCCAATTTATTTTTAAAATGAGCCGGTCGAGGGACCCTTTTCTGGTCAGATATGGATTGCCAGATATAAATCCTATCCACTGGTAGTAAACATTCGACCACCGAATTTCATCCTTATTTTTTATGAATTTTTTAAAGTGCCAATTTAACACATGAGTCTATGGGGAATGAATTAGGCCTGTGAGACCTGTAAGTACCTTGACCATAGCCTATTACATGGGGAATTCCCTAGTACTAAATACCTGCCCAACTCTTCAGTAGCAGGTGATTTCACTAGTATACATGTTTCAATCATCAAGAGGTCCAAAAACTGAACTTCATGGCTATATACAAGGCTACATAGGGGGTATAACAGGTAACAAGTTGTTATTAGTAACTCTGTGTTTGTGTACCTAGGCTAGGCTGTGTAGCCGCTGTGCGTGTCACTGGGTCTGGGACTGGGGTTGCTTGCATGTTGTCGTGTGTTTTCGTATACCGACGAGCGCTGCTAGCTGTAAATCGTGTATAGCACCCATCACAAGATATAGTACACATTAGATTAGGCCTTGCATCAATTGCACTTGTGAAATGGGTTCATGGGGAAGGGAATGAGAAGAGAAAACTTTAGAATTTGGCTGAAGAGTGGTGGATTCAAGAGGGAAGGGGGGGGGGGGGGGTTGAGAAAAGCATAGTTATTGGGGGGGGGCTGATAATGAGTTCTAATGCTATCTTGTTCAACTTTAACTGACTTCTAGCCAGACTAGCCCCATCCATTTAGAATACAAGCCATCTAATCCCCTCTCTCCTGTGTGTCTCTCTCTCTTACACCCTGGCTTGGGCCCTTAATTGTCATAGGAAGATGTGAATGTATAGTGTGCTTGTATGTTGATTCTCATTTCTTTTTATTATCTCATTTAACTCATGTGAATCTGGTATTTATATTGTGGGCAGATCTTGAATCCACATATGCACACTATTCATATCTACAATTTGCATTATAGGATTTGGGCCCTACATTGCATCCATTGTTGAGCTACATATAGGCATGTAGGATGTGTGTAAATCCATAGGGCACTAGACATTAGGAGTAACATTAGAAATGGTCATTACATAACACATCTGTATATTTCATGCATTTCTTTGTGATAAAGTGAGTGTACAGATGTTAAAGAAAAGCCAGGAAGGTAAATTAAAAAGAAACCTTCATGTGCCATATAATACAGGTCTCACGGGCCTAATCACTAGTGGCAGGCCCTAGATATTCATTCGAGCCAACCCATTGCTATTTTTTTTATTTTGATATGGCTGATTGACAAAGTGTATGCATGTGATTGTCCATCTAAAACTGATTCTATTTTTGGTAATTACTGAACTTCTTTTTCCCAAATTGGGAAGAAATATCACCAATTTTGGACTATATTTTGACTGGCGGAAGGATTAGGGCTATTTTGCTGTTTGAGGTGATGAATCTGCTCCACCCGACGGTGTCTTCAAACACGCCAATTTATTTTTAAAATGAGCCGGTCGAGGGACCCTTTTCTGGTCAGATATGGATTGCCAGATATAAATCCTATCCACTGGTAGTAAACATTCGACCACCGAATTTCATCCTTATTTTTTATGAATTTTTTAAAGTGCCAATTTAACACATGAGTCTATGGGGAATGAATTAGGCCTGTGAGACCTAAGGCAAGGACTACCGTACTCTTCCATGTACTCCAATACATATTATGGCTAAAATGTCATTTTTCCCACAAGTTTTATTTCAAATTATATTTTTCTTTCATGAGGACATAAAACAATATACTACCTGGGTTATATTTAGATTACTGCCCCAGGGGAATGAGTACATGTACTATAGGAGAAAACCACAAATCCCTGAAAATAGATTACATGGCCTATGGGAAAGTTGTCCTTGCCCCTTGTCTTAATTTACTTACCCAGTTGCCAATTTGAAATTTACATAATATTAGTGATCTCAATTTTAATGCAGCTATAACTGTCTTTCTTATTGCTTGTCGGATTTCTTTCAAACTTTCACCATTCTGTTTAATTTATTTTTCTCCTTCCCAACACAACATTTTATGACCAAGGATGGATTCCCCTTAATACATGTCTATTAGTCAAACTTGTGCAGAGTATTCATCATTTTCAATATTAATGATTTAAAGTGCCCTTGTGTGATATGTTTGATTGCTTTGCTCCCTCATTTTACAATTTCATTAAAAAAATTTCTTTCTCAGTCTATCCCCTGCAAAATTCTGCTTACGATCCTAATATCCAGATATTGCTTTCATAAAAGTATCAAAAAGTGAGCTTCCATTGTTGTTACATGTAATTGAGAGAGAAAAAATCCTGTCACCTCGCAAGTAAAATATCTGCGATTGTTCCACCATTTGTATCTTTTGTAAAACAAAAGTGAAAAAATGTATTGATGTACATGTAACTCATACCTGATGATAGTCATTGTATTTAAATCTATTGTTTAGATTAACTTTTTTTTAAGTTTCTAAAATGAGCTCTTCTTGTACAGTATGTAGTAAATTGCACTATGATGAGTGTGTCATAAAATCAATTAAATCAGATTTAAGTAGTTTCCAGTTCATTTTGAGAATTGAAGTAGAATTTGCCTTGAAGCTAAGATTGTATCATGCCCAGCTTGATATCAAACTGAACAGCTGGAAGTCTTTCAATCTTGAACAGTCAACTTGACTGACAATGAACAAGCATATTTTATCAGTCTACTTGTCTGTAATATGTGAAATATAAACATGACTATACAGACAGACAGTGAGTATTAAAGTTGCTTCTTTATCTGAATGAAGCAACTGAGGATCAGAAATTTGAATTAATTGCTGAAAACTCCTTTGTACCTCATTTGAAGTGTGTAAATATTGTATTAAAAATTCTATACAAAATTTTGAAGAAAAAAAAAACAACAACACATATGACAACAACAAAACATAATGTGCTTTCAGAAGTGAAGAAGTATTTACAGTGTAGATGAAACACATCTCATAAATTACTTTTAAAAAGTATCTAAGTATATTTTTTAATACAGCATGTGTTGGTTATTTACTATTTTATTAAATCTAGATTTTCTGTTATTCTATATGTAAACTGCTCTCTTCTTTATTTTTAGTATTTAAAATAAGGTTCACATGTCCATGTACAGTTCATTGATAATCATAACTTTCTCTTCTCTATTTTGTAACTATATGTAGTACTACAGGTAACAACTAGATTTACATGAACTCTTTACATGCTCATCAATGATAATGGAAATCTATTTGTTAATACAGTACGTCCCCTATTCCGGTTCATAACTTCAGAGACATTGTATACATGAATGCAACTGATATATTTGCTCGTATCAAGAATTTAAAATAAGATTCATTGGATGCAAAGATATACATTTAGATAGACAGAGGGGATTATAGTAGCAAATAATATACTGTTCAAACTTCATAAATTCATAGTTCAAACATACATCTTGCCAATTGTCTTGTAAAACCAGTCCATTGATATGATGCATATTTGTACACGTATGTTTATGATTGATGTAGACCATCTTTCAAATACCTGCATATTTTATTAATGTACATTTCAGTACATATATATACCACAAGGTAAACTATGCAGGCAGTCAACACAGACCAAGTTTTACAATTTTGTGATGGGAGGGGTACTTATTTAGGGGGTAACCTACTTGTATTGAAGGATGATCTATATAATGTACAGCACATTACAGGCCTAGGCTACATGATAGATTATCAGGTATGATTTGATGTGACCATAATCATGAGATACTATTCCCTTGTCTTGGGTTGAGTTGACTGCAGACTTGATACATGTGTACTCTGCCAACAGTGAAACCTGTGTATAAAGATGGCCCAAGGGAGACTTGGTCTTTGTAACCAGGTGCAGGTGGTCTTTCAAAATGTAATTTATGTACCTACATGTATACATGCATAATATTCAGTTCTTGTATGTGCATAACACATTATAAAGTCTCTATGCGCTTCCAAAGGACTTGGATATTATTACCCTGGCTTTAGCTCAAGCAACTTTTACATGCTCAGCATTTCAAGGAATAAATTTCTGCCAGGTACCCATTCACCTCACTTGGGTTGATGCATACAATGCATATGATGTCACAAATTAAAAACTGTTAAAAATTCATAAACCTTCACCAATTTTTGTCTTTTTTTTTAAATATCAAAACTAAATACTAGTACATGTATGTCATTAGGGTGAACTTCCCCCTTAAATGAATTGGATAAGTGGGAAATCACTTTCTGTGGATTTACTAGAAATAAAAGACGAAAGGGGCTTTAAAAATAATGGAAATTTTGGTCTCTGATATAGTCACACAAATTACAAACATATACCTTTTTTGAAATTATCATTATTACAAATCTTTTAAAGATATGATGGCCCTATCTTTAATTTTTTTCTAGAAAAAAAACAAAACAAAACATAGTGTACAGTGTATACAATATGGTTTATTATAGCCTTAAATACATGTACAGGTATGTGATATTAGTTTTCATTTATCATTATCCCAATATTTTTTCCTAGAGAAATCCTTAAGCAAATTCCTGACTGACTCGCACTCCAATGCAACTCCTATTTATGGCAACATAATTAAGAGGGTCTTGATCAGAATTCCATCAACCCCTAATGTGATGTTGTTGTCCATCCCTAGCCTAGCCTCGAGGCAACTAGCGCTGATGCAATTTATATTCATTTAGTCGTGTCTGGGATTCACTCACTCTTCTTCATCCAGCATATATGACCGAGGCATCATGTGGCATGTACATGCTGACACAACATGAAATGAAAGGAAATGAAATTGACATTTCCAGTATTACAATGCCAATCCCTGTTAAATAGACTTGACTGAGTGCCGTGACATATTGATTTTTAAAGGTCAAGTCCACCTCAGAAAAATGTTGATTTGGATCCATAGAAAAAATCAGACTTTTAATAAGCATAATGCTGAAAATTTCATCAAAATCTGATGTAAAATAAGAAGTTATGACCTCTTAAAGTTTTGCTTATTTTTCACAAATAGTTATACACAATTTAGTCATATATGCAAATGAAAGAATGGATGATGTCCCTCACTCACTATTTCTTTTGTTTTTTATTGATTGAATTATATAATATTTCTATTTTTACAGATTTGACAATAAGGGCCAACTTGACTGATCCATGAAATATTAAACAATAGTAATTCCACAAGTTCAGGGAACAATAAAACTTTGTTTCACAGGACAATGAGGAGAAAATGAGAATATTTCATATTTCATTTATAATAAAATACAAAGAAAAGTGAGTGATGTCATCAGTTCCCTCATTTGAATACCGACCGGATGTGCATATAATTGTTTTGTAAAATTAAGCAAAACATAAATGTCATTACTTTCTTATTATACATCCAATTTTGATGAAATTTTCAGTGTTATGTTTGTTGGCTTTTCTCTTTTTATTCAAATAAACTTTTTGTTGGGGTGGACTTGTCCTTTAAACTTGAATACAATTTTTACCTCTTCATAGTGTGTAGGATTTGTCTCTTGTATCCTGAAATCTTATGACTTTTTTTTTTACCAATGTTTTATTCATATTTTGGAAACAAGACACAATATTTAAGTCTACATGTAAATAATAATAATAATAATATGCATCATTTATACAGTGCGTCCCAGAAAAAACGAAACCGAGATTTAGCGATAATTTATCATTACTTAATCATAAATAAAATAGACAAATGACCTACCAATTTAAAGCTTAGAATCTCCTCTTTCATCTGATATTACTTACATTATTTCTCCTTCACGCATGAGTGAGCAAATATAATTTGAAGAAAGGATATCAAAAACTCATTTGGCGGGGGGTATCTGGGTTTCAAAAAGAAAACCACATTTTTGAAAAGTTCAATATCTCCTCTTTAATTTGATACCTAAATTACAGAAAATGGTCAAGAAATACGAAAGTTCTGGTCATTTGAAATAAGGCTTGAATTTCAATAATTTCATAAAATGAAGAGGTTCTCCAGGCTGGCTTTCAAACTCACTCGACACTCCGTTTTGTTGACGATCAGCCATGCATTGAATCTTCTGTTCACCATGTGAAAGCTTCTGTGGGAAACCGGTGAAAACACGTTTATCTCATGAAATTATGGAAATGCAAGCCTTATTTCAAATGACCAGAACTTTTTTATTTCTTGACCATTTTCTGTAATTGAGGTACCAAATTAAAGAGCAGATATTTAACTTTTCAGAAATGTGGTTTTCTTTTTGAAACCCAGATACCCCTCGCCAAATGAGATTTTGGTATCCTTTCTTCACATTGTTTTTGCTCACTCATGCGTGAATAGGAAATAAGCTAAGTAATATCAGATGAAAGAGGAGATTCTAAGCTTTAAATTGGTAGGTCATTTGTCTATTTTATTTATGATTAAGTAATGATAAATGATCGCTAAATCTCGGTTTCGTTTATTCTGGGACGCACTGTATAGCGCTTAAAAACAAATGTTTCTAAGCGCTGCATACTATTACCCCGGCTCTAGCGCGGCTACCCTGATCGGGCACATCGAGCATTCAAGGAATTTCTTCCTACCAGGTACCCATTTACCACACCTGGGTAGAGTGTGGCAAACGTAGATAAACGCCTTGCCAAAGGACGCTAGTGCTGCGGTGGGATTTGAACCCCAGACCTCTTGGTTCACAGTCCAGAGACTTATCCACTGAGCCACAACACCTCTGCTAAACCGACCCTCTCCCTCCCCCTCCCCTCTTGTGATATTTCGAGTCAAAGTTTTTTGTTTTTCAGATGGTGAACTCTACATATTTTCTGCCTGCTGGTTATTACACGTCACATTCAGCTTGTGTTGTTGAAACATTTTTTAAAAGAAATAATATTCAATCATTTTGTTTCATGCAGTGTATAATGTTTGATTCTGACACCTTTTTATGTACTAGAATAATAGAATTGTAGTATTTGCAGTCTTGTCCATTTTTTTGTGTACCTTGCTGGCCTCTTACCAAATATACAAGTCATGTACATGTAAATTTACAAAGCTATCCCAAGTTTAATTGACCACACTAACCACGGATCATAGCAAGCAAGCCTTATATGACATTGTGATTATTGTAATTCTGCATAAAGTGCAATTACGGACAGTTACTAGTTCATAGTATCCTGTCTTGACAATTTCTGAATTCTGAAAATTGCTTTGAAGCTAATGATGTTATTTGCTATACTATACATGTACAGTATACCTTGAACAGACATTACATTTTCAGTACTTTTTATGAATTATGAAAAACAAAACATGGCTTGTCAAGACTTTAAGTACACAATTGGACATTCATTTGTGTGAAAATTTACTGACAAATTTCTAGTTCTTTAAAATAGATTACTTAATTGCTTTAAAAATCATATTTCATGACCCTGCTTAAAACTCACAACAGGGAGTGATCTTCATGGACGTACATGTAATTAGCATTGAAATATATGCACATAAAAATGTTGTGGGTACAGATCTGATTGTTTACTGTTAAAAAGAAGGTCTGGATCTAACATAAGTTCTTCCAAAGTCTAATCTCAGTGTATTCCAATGTTTATATTCTGTCTTTTTATCTTTTTGTATCGTATTTCAGACCGAAGCCTTGCTCATGTTGTGCAATGTGTGTACCTCTTGTCATGTTCATCTTAACGATGGGCTGTATGGTCATCACAGGAGGATTAATCTGGATGCATTTTAACCTCAAACAAGATCTAGATAACCTCAGAAAAACACTGGAAAAAGGTAGGATGTCTTGTCTCACGTTAAATTAAAAAAAAACTTGCAGGTTCCATTTTAAGAGAATGTAATGCTTCTAGAAAAGGACACATTGTACACTTTTTCACACAAATTTTGTAGGGGGAGAGGGAAGGGGCTAGGAAGGAATATTACAATGAAAACCTGACCAATTGTATCAGTGTACTGTATTTAAACAGTATTGCCTCAAAAAATCAAACGGAAAAATAATACCAATTACAATTATAGTCATAATGCAGTTCTTATAGCGCATATCACATTACATGTATGTTATAATGTCCCTAGATGCGCTTCAAAAGGACTTTGAATAGTATTACCCTGGCTCTAGCCCCGCAGCTTTTTACAGCGCAGTGGTATTTTAAGGAATAAATTCCTGCCAGGTACCAATTCATCTCACTTGGGTTGAGTGCAGCACAATGTGGACAAATTTCTTGCTGAAGGAAATTACACCATGGCTGGGATTTTAACCTAGTCTGCAGGCACAGACCCTGATTGGAACTTTGATCAACAAGTGTGCCTCCACGCAAAGACTAGCACATAGAGAGCTTTCAGTACACAAGGCATGAGTAGGCTGCACATTCAAACCCTTAACTCGAGTGAAGGTTTTGCCCAGCAGACTAATTTGAACCCACGACCCTCTGTTTCGAAGTCAGAAGACCAATCCACTGAGCCACAAAGCTCCACAAGAAAAATAAAAGGTTACTGTCGAGATGATGCTTTGGGCTATGGACACTACATCATAAGTCAAGAAATATGTCTTTCTAGCAACAATCCACAAGCATCCGTTTTTCATCAATAATCCCTGCCAATTGAATCATAAACAAAGCCGATCATTAGCACCTGTACAGCAGGATTTAAAGGCACTGAGCATCTTGTACACTTATGTACACCAGCTTTCCCCACAACTCTTATTTTTTCTAGAATGAAAGTACCCATTAGTGATATGAAGATGCTTGCAAGATCCCTGTATACAGACTCAGCTCTGACATTGATATGGTAATGCACCTCAATTCAAATTCTGCCATCGAAGATACTAATTCATTGTGTTTTGTAAAATGTTATTCAAGCGCCTTGAGCCCCCCTAATAGGGTGGATATGTTTGCGCATTATAAATGTCTTATTATTATTATTATGTATTTTTCCTCTTCCTCTACAGTTGAGATTAAAGCTGACAGTGCTTCATCACAAGAGAAGACTATTGTTAGCCTAGAAACTGGGCTGGAAAGATTGGGCTCTTTCCCAGAAAAAGTAGATATTGCAGATATCAAAGTAAGTAAAAGCCTTGTTGACATGGGCGCACTTTATACACGATCTGTAGATTAAGGTAGATTAAGGCTGCTTGGAATGCTATGAATCCAGTGACTGGGTTTAATAATTGTGAAGCGCTTTGAACAGTCGTAGATTGATAAAGCGCTATATAAATGCCAATTTTGTATTATTATTATTTTTAAAAATTCTTTACTTCTCCATTGAGATATTTAGATATTTGTAATGTGTTAACTCACCTCTCTGTCCTTATGCATACAGATTAATATATTAAACAAGTCTTTGAGTGATGTACAAAAAAGACAAGATGAACTGGATTCATTAAAAACTAGGATAGAAAGTCTTGAGGGTAAAGCATCGTCTACATCAGCAGCTGAGCTTCAACAGGTCAGTTAATATCATTGTCATTGTGGCATCATCATCATCATCATTCATGTAATTTGAATCAGTAAAATGCATATAATGTGAATCATCATCTTTATCATTATCATCAAACTAAAAAATCATTATCATAATCAGCATCACCATATTCTTAATCATCATTACCATCATCATCATTATCATCATCATCACCATCATTATCATCATCGTCGTCATCACCACCACCATCGTCATCATCACCATCATCATCATCATCACCACCATCATCATCATCACCACCATTGCATCATCACCATTATCATCGTCGTCATCATCACCATCATCATCATCTTCATCATCATCATCTTCTTCATCATCATCATCATCACCCTCATCATCATCACCCTCATCATCACCCTCATCATCATCAGCATCATCATTATCACTATCATTGTCATCACCATCATCATCACCACCACCACCTTTGTCATCATCATCATCGACATCATCGTTATCATCATCATCACGGTCATCAACATCATCGTCATCATTCATGTAATTTGAATCGGTATCATGCATGTAATGTGAATCATCATTATCATCAAACTCAAAATCATCACTTCTTAATCATCATTACCATCATATTACCATAATCATCATCATTTTTACCTTAATCATCATCATCATTGTCTTAATCATCATTATCATCAGCAGAAGACTCATTGTTTCACAATTATGTTGTTGTTAACTATATATTTTTCATTTTCAAAAGCTGTTAAAGGACAA
This sequence comes from Lytechinus variegatus, assembly GCF_018143015.1. Classification (NCBI taxonomy): domain Eukaryota; kingdom Metazoa; phylum Echinodermata; class Echinoidea; order Temnopleuroida; family Toxopneustidae; genus Lytechinus; species Lytechinus variegatus. The sequence goes on from NC_054750.1 coordinate 19,349,359, forward strand.
GTCCACCCCAACAAAAACTTGATTTGAATAAAAAGAGAAAAATTCAACAAGCATAACACTGAAAATTTCATCAAAATCGGATGTAAAATAAGAAAGTTATGGCATTTTAAAGTTTCGCTTATTTTCAACAAAATAGTTATATGAACGAGCCAGTTACATCCAAATGAGAGAGTTGATGACGTCACTCACTCACTATTTCTTTTGTATTTTATTATATGAAATATGATATATTCTAATTTTCTCCTCATTGTCCTGTGAAACAAAGTTTTATTTTGCCCTGAACACGTGGAATTCCATTAGTTTAACATTTTGTGCTTCAGGCAAGGAGGTCCTAATCGTCAAATTCGTAAAAATTGAAATATTGTATAATTCAAACAATAAAAAACAAAAGAAATAGTGAGTGAGTGACATCATCTTCTCTCTCATTTGGATGTAACTGGCTTGTTCATATAACTATTTTGTTGAAAATAAGCGAAACTTTGAAATGTCATAACTTTCTTATTTTACATCCGATTTTGATGAAATTTTCAGCATTGTGCTTGTCTGATTTTTCTCTATTGATTCAAATCAACATTTTTCTGAGGTGGACTTGACCTTTAATGTTTGAAATATGTATGGGGTCTTTAAATGTACATGTAATTGTATTCATTAACAATTCTGCAATTTGGCTGTTGATAAACATTGTATTGAATTGATATTGATGTGAAAGGGGGACAAGTGACAAAGATCGCAAGATCTGACATATGCATCACATTTGACCATTTCAAGTAAAAAATAATCATACTTTTCTATGATTTTATTATTAGAGTTAAGAGAAAAAAGGATATTTTTGTCAATTGATAAAGTAAAAAGAGGTGGACTTTATTCTTCTTCTCTTTTTTGTTTGTCATCTTCCAGAATGTTGCTGAGCTGGGCAGTGAAATTGAGGATCTAAAAGGAAAACATGACGAGCAGGAAATGAAAATAGCGGGTTATGAACAAAAGATAACAGAATTAACGGTGAGATAGCATCATTCTTCTCAAATAATAAATTTCCTTCATTCTAGAAAGTGAAAGGTCTGAGGGTGTTTCAAAGGAATTAAAGGGTATTGCAAAGAAATGTGATTGCAGTAGATGGATGGAGTGCTGCGGTCTGGGGCCTAACTCTCTCCTTTTGAAACAGAGTTGTGGATTCCAACGCCAGCGGTGGCCTAATTTCCTTATAACAAGAAATTGGTTCACATTGTGCTGCACTCAAGAGCTGAGGTGAATTGGTACCCAGAAGGATTAATTCCTTGAATGCACCAAGTGCCTTTGGCAGCTGGAAGTATAGCCGGGGTAAAATACATTGTGCCATTGAATAGACTACTAGATAATTAGCACCTCATAAATGCTATTATTTGTAATATTATGGAAATTTTCAAAGATTAGATTCTTGCATTCATCCCGTGTTTTTTGCGTGATTAAAATTTATATTATTTGCACATTATTAAAAAAAATGACAGCAGGAATGGTTGTACCTTTAGCTGCGAGAAGCAGCACGGAGGTCAGTGTAACGAATTTTCAATAAATTGCAGGAATTATGATTTGTTGTGGGATACTTGCTTGCAGGTTTTATTGGAATGTTATATAAGAGTCTGAAAATTGATCTTAACTAAGGCTGGCCAATCAGACTCACATTTCTTCATTCCTTCAATAATGTTTCATGCACTTCATCTTATCATTTTTGATTTCTTAAAATGAAAATGTACTTCTGATGTCTGGATATCTTGAATTTTCTGTTCCACAGTGTCAGAATTCGTTTTTTTTTTTTTTACTTAGGAATTCTGTTTTAACTCTACCTTTATACAGAGTGAAGTAAATACTTTAAAGAGCCAAGTAGCCCTTTTACAAAATCCACCCAGCACTCCACCAAGCCCGGAGGTAGCCCCACCCACCACATCAAGTGCCACTACCAGACAGTCTACCCCAGCAGAACCTGCAACAGGCTCAGGCAGCTCTATATCAGATCCACATTTTATTGAAGTTAAAGAGGTACATGTATACAATTAAACTTCATCTATTGATGTATATTGATTCCATTAAAGTAATCATTCATCAGTAGTGTAATATTTCAAGAAATGTTTAGAAGAATATTTCAATTGCATTTTTATAACATGTTAATATGGCTTTTCTCAGTAATACTGTACTCTTCTACTTGGGAGCCCTCCGCTCCCCTTTCTTCATCTTTGACTCTATCTCTCTATCCATTTTTCTTTCTTTTTTTTTATTATTTCTTCCTTTCTTCTTTATTTTGTTTTTCTTTCTAGCTCCCTCTCTCTCTCTTTTTTATTGTCTCTTTCTATCCATCTTGTTATAATGTAGCTCCTCGTGATTCATACTTTTCTGGATTTCTAATAACTCTCTCTTTTTTTTTTGTTCGTTTAGGAGATCTCAAGAATATGGGCTGCAGTCCATGAAGTTCAGAGCACTGCTTCCAATCTATCAAGAGAGCATGATGAAGTAGTTTCCTCATTGTCTCAGTTTAGACAAATTTTACAGAACAGTTCAGTTAACACTCATTCTCCTGTACCAACGGTGGCGAGCCATTCGAGCTCTTCACCACAAAGTATTCAGACTGGCCAGTTTGACCTGGCACAAATGAAAGCAGATATTGAACTTCTGGTAAGTATAGAATTTGTAATTGAAGGCCCAGCTTTTATACTATTATTAATGTTTATTTCTCTCAAATGATGATTAATGATGCTTGTAATTTTTTCTTGGGAGAATGACTGGAACAATATCAAATAATAAGCAAAATAAAACAAGTATTTATGAATCAACTGTTTATTCAAATTAATTCACATCTCCATTGAGCTCAAATCATCAAGCATGAATTTATAACACTGTGACAACAGTGAACATCATTTGATGCGTTTCCAATGTACATGCTAAATTATGCATAATTAATGCATGAAATCTACATAAACCATGGTTTGAAACAATGTATTCAACACCACCTTTTTGAATTCAGAGCCCCGTCTTACAAAGAGTTATGATTGATCCAATCAATCGTAACTGTATGGAAATCCATCAGTGCCATAATTTTTTCTACAGGAAATGTGCACAATGTCCTTTGTAAACAAAAAAGAAGCACAGTGAATTTTCAAGAAATCAATGAATGCATGAATATACACCATTGATGGAAAATATTTTGAATGAACATGCAGAACAGATGTTGACGTTGCTGGCCATCCATAGTTGTGATTGATTGGATCAATTGCAACTCTTTGTAAGATGGGGCCCAGGACTGAGTGTCTGATTGATCCAATCCCTCTCTGATACTACTTCATATTTTATATGTTCTTCTCGTTTTATGTTCTGATAATGATATTGATCTCTATGTAAATGATAACTGTTAAATGGTAATGATTATAATAATATAGCATAATAATACATGTTGTGACAATATTTTTATATACAGTGACAATAATGATATAATTTATAATTATACAATTTACAGTGCCCTATGCCTTATTTTCCATATGTCAGATGTCTTACATTAGCCTTAGAATTATATTTTAAAAACATAATTCCATATTTATTTCTCAATGTGAACCTTCCACTTTGCGATTTAATTTCATATCTCAATTTCAACCTTTTTCACAACTTATAGATTTGTTTATTGAATTTAGTGCACGTATTTCAGTTATCATTACCATATTATTATAGCTTTTGCAATTTATTTTGTAACGTGCTCTCATCTATAATTACCTTGTAAGTGCAATATACCAACATCAATTTAAATTAATAGTTACTTTACATTATTTGATTATTTCATTTCACCTGTGTAACTATGAAATTTATGTTTGCATTGTAATCTTTGTTTGTATCAGTCTCCCGACTGTTTTAACAAGGAAGTATTTTGTACAATAAACCGAAATGAATGAATGAATATTGCAGAAGGAGGAATACAATAAGAGCATTGCATCAATGCCGGTAACAGACATCGTTCCTGTAGGAGACTCCAGCAGTTTAAATACAACAGGGATGCATTCATTAACTGAGAGGGTGACACAATTAGAGGAGAGAGTCAATGAGGTAGGTAGTCATACATACAGTGGATGATAGTGAATAAACTAAAACTAAATGACAATAAAACTGAATTTTTTGTTGTGGCCTCTATTTTATAACTTGCGCAATCTTCCAAATGTTCAACTTGATGTTGATGGTACACTCATTAGACCATCAGAAAAAATACGAAACCTCGGTGTCATATTTGATTCCCGCATGTCAATGTCGTACCATATCTCTCATATCTGTAGCACAGTCACTTTTTATTTAAGGAACATTTCTAGAATCAGAAGGTTTATTGACCAGTCTGCCTGTCACAATGCTGTTCGTTCATTTGGTTCTGTCTCGTATTGATTATTGCAATGGGCTCCTTTCTACAATTCCCTCGAATCAATTAGTCCATGTTCAACGACTACAAAATTGGGCAGCACGATTAATTTTACAGGTTTCCCGGGATCATCCTTCCCAACCACTCTTTAATTCTCTTCACTGGCTTCCTTTTAAACAGAGAATTACGTTCAAATTACTCTTGATTGTCTACAAAACACTGAATAAACAGGCTCCACAGTATTTAAGTAACTGCTTGAATCTTTATACACCAACTAGAGCTCTTAGATCGGCCAGTGATCACCTTCGCCTCACATATTCATTAACTCGTACATTAGCTGACCTTTTACGGTATCGGCTTCAAAATCCTGGAATGACCTGCCACTAATAATTAGACAGTCTCCATCATTCAAAAAGTCATTAAAAACTCATCTTTTTCATACTTTGTAGTTTTTTATATATTACATCTTATTAATTCATTGTAAGTGCTTTGGGCCTAATGGGAAAAGCACAGTACAAATAATAAATAATAATAATAATAATAGACGTTGGTCCTTTTTTGTAAGTGTTTCATGTTTCAAGTGGTCAGGGAAATTTAACGACTGATTTGCTCTGAGCCAATCAGATGCAAGGATATGAAATAGTGAAAATCACTGACCATTTATGCCTCTGCCCACCAAAGATAGTGATTATGTTTATATATATGTATATGTATGTATGTATTTGTGTATGTGTCATTGTAATAGTATCAGTTGATACTCAAAGGAAGAAGGATATTCCATTATAAAATGAAGAAAAACAAATTCAGAGAGGCTCTCTGAAATACATGTACTTGCTTAGGTGAATGTTGGACACTCTTTATGCATGTTCGATGCAGAATGAGTATGTTCCACATCATTGATAACCATATTTCCGTATTTTCTTGCCTTTTCAGCTCAAACCAGTAGACAGCAAGCCTGATCTACTGAACATCAATGTGACCAACAGCATGCAGATGCTACTAGAACGCTCACTACAACAGTTCAAGGATGAGAACATTGCCGATGTCACTGCGCTTCAGGAAGGTCTAAAGGCCACAAACTCGTTTGATGACGAGGTTGGGGGTAGGATTGCATCAATTCAGGACCAGATCAGTTTATTACAAAGAGAGACCTGCAAATGTACAACATCCACGACTTCCTCACCAGCAGAAGGTCAGTATGATTAAGGATATCATTACATGTAGCTCGATTTGTTTTTTATTACAAACAGTGCGAGAGATGGCAACTATTCTTATTTTTTGTCTCACCTGCATAGCAGAGTGAGACTAAAGGCGCCGCTTTTCCGACGGCGGCAGCGTCAACATCAAATCTTAACCTGAGGTTAAGTTTTGAAATGACATCATAACTTAAAAAGTATATGGACCTATTTCATAAAACTTGGCCATAAGGTTAATCAAGTATTACTGAACATCCTTTTTCAAGAGTTTCATGTCACATGACCAAGGTCAAAGGTCATTTAGGGTCAATGAACTAAGACCATGTTGGGGGAATCAACATCAAAATCTTAACCTGAGGTTAAGTTTTTGAAATGTCATCATAACTTAGAAAATATATGGACCTAGTTCATTAAACTCGGACATAAGGTCAATCATGTATCACCAAACATCCTACGTGAGTTTCATGTCACATGACCAAGGTCAAAGGTCATTTAGGGTCAATGAACTTTGGCCGATTTGGGGGTATCTGTTGAATTACAATCAAAACTTTAAAAGTTTTTGGATCTGATTCATGAAACTTGGACATAATAGTAATCAAGTATCACTGAACATCCTGTGTAAGTTTCAGGTCACATGATCAAGGTCAAAGGTAGTCCACCTCCTGGACTGTTGTTATTTTGTACGACACGACTACCAAACACCCAGCACACTACAACCCCATAACACTTTCAGTACACGCATACACACACCCTGAATAGTCATATGAAACAACAGTCCAGTGAATCTTGGCAAGTTCCCCGTCAGATTCAAGGGAACTGATATTCCGCCCACTGAGCCCAGTCTCCCTCGCTCTCGATTCCGATTGGTCGACAAACCCTGTCAATCAGAACGGCGTTCTCCTCGGTGCCATTACGTAACTACAAGTGACAGTTTTGGGGGACGGTGTTCCCAGTCTTATTTCAAGGATATTTTTTAATTAACTCACATTAATAAAATTTATAAATCTATTTTACGAATATTCGTCACACAATCTCTGTAAAATATTCTTTAAAAATATTTGTAAATATGAAAATTATTTTTGGTTGAGTATCTTTTGAACGATTTTATATGATAAAGAAATAAAATTATTGATACATCATGGAAAAAAATTACACCATGTACATGTGCATGCTACATAGCTGTTGTTGTACTCGTATATACAACGCATGCTTGCATCGTTTGTTTTCGGATCGTTTACTTGTACTACTCAAGGTTTATTCTTTAATATTTTGGCGTTATCTTCTGTTTATCAAGTCGATCTACTCATTGACCGTTTAGATACATGTAGTTGACTTTCTTAGCCATTTTCTGTTACAAGAATGATGGCTGACTACCGTGCCCGTGGAGATCGCCATAACGAGTCAGAGAAAGTCGTGGGGAGAGCTATCGAAGAGACATCACGTCGTCTTGGTCTCCAATTCAAGAGTGAACAGGTCACAGCATTGTCGTCATTTTTGCGAGGACATGATTCCTTTTTAGTTTGCCAACTGGCTTTGGAAAAAGTGTGATTTTCCAAGCAGCACCGATCTGTAAATAAATACATACATAATATAAATACATAAAATAAATACATAATGTATAGTCAATACATACACACTCCCATACATACATATAATTATGTTGGGGGGGGGGTGGAAATCATGTTAAATTAAAAGCACTGCACGAAAGATTTCTGTCTCATAATTAAATCAACAAATCAAACATCCAGACCCTGTTCATCATCCCGAGATCACTGTAGTATTAATTGACTTATTGTTAGGTTTAAAGGACAAGTCCACCTCAACAAAAACTTGATTTGAATAAAAAGAGAAAAATTCAACAAGAGTTGATGACATCACTCACTCACTATTTCTTTTGTATTTTATTATATGAAATATTAAATATTTTTATTTTCTCATCATTGTCATGTAAAATGAAGTTTCATTCCTCCCTATAAACACGTGGAATTCCATTATTTTAACATTTTGTGCTTCTGGCAAGGAGGTCCTAATTGTCAAATTCGTATAAATTGAAATATTGTATAATTCAAACAATAAAAACAAAAGAAATAGTGAGTGAATGACGTCATCGACTCTCTCATTTGGAGGTAACTGGCTCGTTCATATAACTATTTTGTTGAAAATAAGCAAAACTTTGAAATGTCATAACTTTCTTATTTTACATCCGATTTTGGTGAAATTTTCAGCATTGTGCTTGTCTGATTTTTCTCTATTGATTCAAATCAACATTTTTCTAAGGTGGACTTGACCTTTAATGCTACTCCCCGGGAAAATTGATGTAGATCTACATACATTACACGTCAGAGAACTCTTATCAACCATCAACCATATGGAAGAACAAAAACTGCTTTGAACTCATTTTGGAATTCCAAAATTGCCAATATGTCAAAAATCTTATTTCAGAGCTTGCAAAATGTCTTTAATTAATCTTTTGTTTACTTTCTAGTTTATCATTGTAAATATATTTGTATTATTCTCGTTTTTTATGTTTGTTTTTATCAATATTTTTGCTACAATGTTTTATCATTTTATACTTCATCTTATATTATTTTTGTTTTGTATGTATGTTTGTTTATCATCATTACATCATTACGTTGCTGTAAGATATCTTCCTTTGATTTATATTACTTTCATCAAATGGCCCTTTCACAAGCTCTTCTATTTGGGTCCCAAACCTTTTATGTTATATTCTCTTTGCCAAACTTTGTAGGCCTACTATATTTGTATCACTTGATTGGTTTGAATCACTCATCACTTATAACTTAATAAGATCAACATAACCCATAATTCATTACACTGGAGAAAATCTTTATTTTTGGTATTATCAAACTGTCGTAATATACCATATTTATTATTTGATTATTTTCAAAGGAAAGTGGAAGACAACTTTTCTAGACGTCTGTTTTTAAATAAGGGCTTAAAGGGCTTAAAGTCAGATTGGTCTAGAATCTAGTCCTAAACTTTGGGATTTTTAACTTCACTCAGACTCAGGCTATATCGACATGATCGATATAAAAACATATTTTTATTTTGACGAGTTACTAAGTACGAGACAGCATGGGCACATGAACTTGACTAACGTAGTTAGATCTACTCGTTGTACTTACTCGAGAAGGTGGAGTTCCTGGAGAAAAAGCAATTTTACGTTTGCTTCTTTCATTAGCTTCCCTTCCTACATTCAGCCTGTTGGGGATAGTCTTTAATGGTGTAGAAATGGAAGATGACAGGTTGTGATATATGATTACGTTTTGTTGACTCGTATCGATCCCTAAGTTCCTGGCAAAGTTCAATGGACTTGTGCACATTCCGTACTTTTGTCACGCATCTGTCGCAAATACAGTCGGAAGAATTGGACGAAATATCTCCAAAAATTTCTTGCAATTGTTCTTGAAATCCAGCTCTAGCAACTTTCACAGACTGTATCCTTAAGGGGGTATCTCACTGGGCTTGAAACTAGTTCGCGACTAGTTCGCGACTACAAATTTTGCTAGTTGCAGAGACGTCTCCGCGACATCTCTGAGACGTCTCATGAAAATTACAGAGTCTCCGAGGAGTCGCAAAAAGATTAAACATGTTTAATATTTTTGGAGACTGTTTCTAGTCTCCGCGACGTCTCCGAGAAGTCTCCATCAGTTGCTGCGACGTCTCGGAGACTAATGATATCTGCGACTGCTGAGACGTCGCCGCGATGTCTCCGCGATGTCTCAGAGACGTCTCAGAGACATCGCGAAGACCTGCTGGAGATCCCAAAAAATTATAATACATTGCAGAGACGTCTTAGCGACACTTCTTCACACTGTTTGACCCACTTCAGAAACCACGTGACTGAACGCGTGCTGATATCCCTCCTCCTGCTCCAAGTCAGGTGTATGATCTTTCAAACCTTACATTGAGACGTCTCCTTGGTGAGAGCGCCATTTTTGTCTCCGAGACGTCTCCGCGACTGCAGCGACTGATAAGTTGGAGACTGTCGCGGCGACGTCTCCGTTGGTGAGATAGGGCCTTTACATAACTTTTACAAGTTACCAGTTGCAAGTCACAAACAATACACCATCTCAGGGGCGGATCCAGCCTTCGCCAATTGGGGGGGGGCCGGAATTTTTTTTCAGCCACATTTTCCCCGATCGGCCACTCAAAGTTAATTTTTGTTTGTTTCTTTGAAGGGGTAGTCCTAATAGTCACTAAGTTAAATATATATATATATATATTCATATAATATCATAAGCCTTATTTCAAGTGCGAGCGCGAAGCGCGAGCAGAAAATTTTTAAGATATGTTTTGATTTGATAAAAAAAAGGATCTGTTAACGGCAGCTTGTTAGCCATGAAGACGTTACATATTTCAACTATCAAATAATGCGAGCGCAAAGAGCGAGCTGAAATTTTGACATTTTTACCTGAAGAATGAAAAAGGATAAGTATATATCTAATTAATTGATGCGAGCACGAAGTGCGAGCAGAAAAATTCGAGATTTAAACCTAAAATTGAGACTCTCTTTTTATATTATTTCAATCATGAAAAGGATGAGTAATTGGAAATCATCCTATATCAATAATGCGAGCGCAAAGAGCGAGCAGAAATTTGGACATTTTTATCTGAAGAATGAAAAAGGATAAGTATATATCTAATTGATTGATGCGAGCACGAAGTGCGAGCAGAAAAAATCGAGATTTAAACCTAAAAAATGAGACTCTCTATTCATATTTTTTTAATCATGAAAAGGATGAGTAATTGAAAATCATCCTACATTAATAATGCGAGCGCAAAGAGCGAGCAGAATTTTTTTTTTTTTTTTACTTATTTTTGATATACGTTATGATCTGATAGACGGGATCTGTTAACGGCTGCTTGTAGGCCATGAAGACGTTACATATGTTAAGTGATGCGAGCGCGAAGCGCGAGCTAAAAACTTCGAGATTTAAACCCAAAAGTGGAACACTCTATTCATATTTTTAAATCATGAAAAGGATGAGTAATTGGAAATCAACGTACATTAATAATGCGAGCGCGAAGCGCGAGCTGAAAATTTTTGACATTTCTAACTGAAGAATGGAAATTCTAAGCTTTTTTTTGGAATCATGAAAAGGATAAGTATATAACTAAACAATTGATGCGAGCGTGAAGCGCGAGCGGAAAAAAATAATGCGAGAGCAAATCGCCAGCAAACAATTATTGATATTGTGATCTGAAACTGGATAATGATTTAGATAGAGAACCAGCTGCGCATCTGAAGAATGTGCACTCGCATGTTGTAGATTTCGATCGTGACCTAGAATTTGGTATTCTAAATATCTTTCTTATGAAAATCAGTAAAGCGAGCGCAAAGCGCGAGCTAAGAAATATATGATATTCTGATCTGAAAAAGGGTCAATTTAAGCTATGTATTTCAAGCACTTTGTGGGAAAATTGTGAGGTGGATATGGATCACAGTTAAAAAAAAGAGCTGATATGTTTCATTATTATTACTTTGAGTTTTGACATAGGACCGGGACATTCTATAAAGACATTATGTCATAATATGAAAATGATGACTATCTTCCTATTTCGCTTCCAATGCATGAGAGCGCGAAACTATACCTGAAAAACTGGACATTTAAAGCAATTTGTAATTATGAATATGATGCATGAGTTAATATCTTTCAAAAATCAATGCGAGCAGAAATTTTTGATAAACTGTCATCAAATGGGGATTTTAAGTAGTTTGTTTTAGAATTGATATTGAGATATACATAACTCACCAATGAAACATGAAAATGCGATCGTGCAGCGCTAGCTGATACGTTTTGGCAATCAGACTTGAAAAGGGATATTTTGATAACTTTATGGAATACACGAAAATAAAAGGTACCTGACAAACAAATATTGCGAGCGTGCAGCGCAAGCAGAAATTGTTAATATTCAGACCACAGTAAAACATAAATTTTTACAGAGCACTTTCTTAAATTCAATTTGTAAATCAAACAAAATAATGAAAGTTCAATTTCCGACCTGAAATATGTTTGTGTATATTGACTTCAAAATTTGATATTCTAAGCTCAATATTTAGCTAAAAGGCAATGCGAGCGCGAAGCGCGAGAGAAAATTTTACATCCCAACATGAACAATTTTAAAAATTATTTTCCAAGTCATCCCCCATCTTATTTTATTCACTCGTCTTCCTCCTCTTACGTTTCCCCTTCTTTTTTTTCCTCTCTTTTCCCTTTTTTTCTTTCTTTCCCCTTTTTTCTTTCTTTTTGCTCCCCTCTGGCCCCCCTGGATCCGCCTATGCCATCTTTTGGTAGCCATTATGCTTTTCTCCAATCCAAACTCACGTGCATTGTTTATGTTCATTGTACCAATGGTACTGTATACTGTGCACACAGTACAGGACATGCCCTCGCCCTGCGAGGTCAATGCGCTAGCTTGCGTTCAAACATACTTGAATATTCATGTGCTCCTTGCGCAATATCTGCGAGGGGCGGTCGTAACCTCTGGGTCAGACAAAGGTCACAACTTCATTATCTTCCCTCTCTCTGCCGAGATGGCCTGGACGATTTTTTTTTCGGGGAAAGTGAATCAGTGGGTAAGGTGAATCACTGGGGGTAAGTGAATCAGTGGAGGGCGCGGGCCCGGGCGTGTGTGTGTTGGTTATGGTTTGCCCAATCAGTAAAAATCGTCCAGGACGTGGACTAGGTCAAAGGCCATTTAGGGTCAATGAACTTAGGCCGAATGGGGGGGGGAATTTGTTGAATTACCATCATAGCTTTGAAAGTATGTTGGTCTAGTTCATAAATCTTGGACATAAGAGTAATCAAATATCACTGAACATCCTGTGCGCATTTTACGTCACATGACCAAGGTCAGAGGTCAATGAACTTTGGCCATAATGGGGGTATCTGTTGAATTACCATCATAACTTTGCAAGTTTATTGATCTGACTTTTGAAACTTGGACATAAGAGTAATCAAGTATCATTAATACCCTGTGCAAGTTTCAGGTCACATGATCAAGGGGAAAGGTCATCTGAGGTCGATGAATTTTGGCCACATTGGGGGTATTTGTTGAATTACCAACCTATCTCTGTAAGTGTATTGGTCTAGTTCATAAAACATGGAAATAAGAGTAACCAAGTGTCACTGAACATCTTGTGCGAGTTGTAGTAGTTTTCAAAGTCAGCAATGCTACTATGTTGAATCGCGTGATGCAGGTGAGACGGCCAGAAGCATTCGACTTGTTTAATTAACCCTATCTAGGCCAGGGTACATGTATTTTGTCAGATCTCAGTCGTCGTTGGCACACAGGTTGTCTGGGACATAATCTACAAAATGAGATATTAAGTTTTTTTATGCAATTTGCTATTAAGTGATTATGCTAGTTTGTGCATAAGTATATGCAAAATCATCCTTTTTCCTCAAACTCCCTGCATAAAGCTCAGAATTTTTCTAATATTTGGTATAGAAACTCTTTATCATATTCTTAGCAAATGTACGTGAAAAAATTGAGATGTCAGATCAAGTTATTATGTATTATATTGTTTTTTTGCAATTTCTTATGTATTTCTTGTTTTACCTTTTGTTTTTCATTGTTTCTTTCGATGAACTGTGTTGAGGACTCTTTTGCGATCATATACAGCATATAATGAATTCATTTAGACCAGCAAAACTAAAAATAATCATACATTTATGATTTTTGGTTGAAAACTCAATTTGCATTGACTTTGTACACAAAATGACATTTCTTAGCAATTTTTTTTTCTTCAAACATTCACTTACAAAATGTTGCGTAATTTCGGAACTGCATACCAGGGCGTCGCACAATTGGTATTAAAATATGCGCAAGACTGGAAAGTAAAAAGTCAGAATTGTTGAGGGGGGGGGGGCTCTGAGGCCCAACAACTCCCCCCCCATGCGGCTTAGATAGGGTCGAAATACTACAGGTTTGATGAAAAGCACATTTTGTCCAAAGTGTTTTTTTAAATACAGATTGCTATATAAAGTAAGGACTGTAGGACTGTATAATAGACATCAGAAACCATGTACAAAAAGTAACTATCGATTGTAAATATTTGAAGTGTGTATTATAAGCAATTAGAGAACCAAAACACGGTACAGTATAGGCTGCGCTAAACAATTTTATTGTATGATGGTGGGCCCAAAGTCTGCTCACCTTACAATTTGAGTTAAGATTTAAAATGAATTTCTTCTTATTTCTCCAAAATCTTATGGTTAATAATGTTCCTTGTATTATTATGAGTAAGTGTACCAAATTTCTCTTTAAAAAATGAAAGAAAATATAGGATTTTCTTGAAAAAAATCTCGGGCAGTCATTTTCAGATTGAAAAAAAAAATGGTACCCCATGTCTGCGCACTCATTCACTTTGCACATGATTCTGGGATTTTGATGATAAAGGCTGTATTTTGAGTCCGTCACATGAAATGCCCCGAAATCATTATTTTTCCACCATTTTGAGTCAGATTTTTTTATGAATATCTGTCTATGTATTGCATGTGTAAATTTCATGCTCGTTGCGCATCCTCTTTTAATACTAGAATCGCGCAGATCCGCGGGTGCGCAGACTCGGGAGACCGCGTAGACATGGGGGAACTGGCCATATGAATATTATTATGATTATTGTCTCTCTTAATATGCAAAACTGCCTGACAGTATGTGTGTGTTGTTTATTTGCATGCATACAGTGTGCACATATTCTTATATTAGATACCAAGGAGAATGTAAATTGAGAGATTTAAGAAATAAGTGTGCATTTAACCTTTCATGTTCAAGCTCAAATATAAGCTACCGCAATTTCCTCGTAGGCGGCGGAAGCGGGGGGGGGGGGACGGGACAGGTCCCCCAAAAAATTTGAGGTGGGGGGGGTTAGTTCGTAACCTTTTTTTTTTTGCTTGTCAATTTTGTTTCCTGCGTCCCCCCCCCCTAAATTCTGGTGGACCCCCTTAAAATGTCTCTTGTCCCCCCCTATAATTTACGTTGATGACCTTTTTTTTCCTTTTCTTTTTTTTTTTTGTTTGCTTGTCAAATTTTTTTACATGTGTCCATCACAAAATTTCAGGCAGACCCCCTCTAATTTTTTGGGCTTCCGCCGCCAATGAATTTCCTTATTTTCTTTTTCTCCTCCATGATATAGGAGCTTTACCACTCATCACACCATCGAGTACAACATCTCCAGAAGAAAGAAGAACAGGTGGCAGCAGATAAAACCAGGGTAATTGTTCTTAAACTGCTCCCTCTATTTTCTGTTCCGTCTTCCGTATGGTCTCATCACAGTTATTCTACAACCAGTTTGTCTACTTCCCATTTTGTTTTAATTGCCATCTAGCCCATTGGACACTCTATGTTATTTCTAGTTAGGCTTCATCCATTTCATGTAATATCTGCTTAGTCCAATACAACCTAGTCTCTGTGGTTAATATACAAATAATGAATGTTTATGAGTGCAATGGACAGAATACTTCATTAGGTGACAGATGAAATGATCCATTCAACAAGGCGTAGCCTTCTGTCCATTGCACGAATGAAAAAAAAATCATTATTTGGTTTATATGACACCTAAAAATTGATTTTTTTTTTCATATGAAATTTATGAATTTCGATGCAAAACTTGCTCATGCAGTGCAAGTTTGGTCTGTTTATTGTTACGTCATTACAACATGCGCACTGCTGGTGCCTGCAGCTGCAGTCTCGGTGCGCGAGTGCAATGGACAAAATCGTATGGATCCAAAATTGCACGGTTGATGACGTCATTGCAAAATTGGTTGAATGAACGATATCAAACAACCAATCAAATCACAAGGATGTATCTAGGTGTCATATAACTAATAATAATTATACTTGCTTATATAGCACTTAAAGGGGAAGGTCCAGGCTGGAAATATGTATATCTCAATAAATAGAGTAAAATTCACAGAGCAAAATGATGAAAATTTGATCAAAATTGGATAACAAAATAAAAGTAATTGAATATTGAACATTAGGTTTATTCAGAATGTTTTTACCAAGAAATAAAACAATAGGATTGACAACTGATTAAGTGCATTAGATATTTATTGCCACAACTTATTTCATCATACTGGAGACACATCATTTACACATGTATGAATAAATGAAACATTTATGATTTAATCTAATATAAGAAAAAAGGAAAGTGGGGATGTGACATCATCAGCCCACCTAATGAATATTCATGATGATGTGCATATAACTGTTTTCACAAAATATTGATAAACTTTAAGATTCAATAACTTTGTAATTTGTTACCCGATTTTGGTGAAATTTTCAGCATTTTTCTCTGCAAATTTTACTCTATTTATCAAGATACAAATATTTTCGGCCCAGACCATCCCTTTAACACTTATTTTATCAGAAGTCTCTATAAAAGCGCTCTACAGTAAAGCAACATAATTAACCTGGCTTTAGCAGAGCAGCTGTTATGCGCTCATGCATTTCAAGGAAGAAATTTCTGCCACGTACCCATTAACATGTACCTCACCTGTGTAGAGTGCAGCATAATGTGGGTAAATTTCTTGCTGAAAGAAAATATGGCATTATCGGGATTCGAAACCATGTCCCTCGGGTTGAAAGACGAGAGTTGTAACCACTAGTCTGTTTATGAACCCCCCAAAAAGTGGCCAGGGGATATATGAGATTGATGGGGGTGTTTTATATCAAATATTCTGTTGAGTTGATAAGTGCAAAAAAGAATACTACCACTTCTACATGTACATGTACTTGGTTTTCATAGTCCCAATTCAAAATTGCTTTTTTTATTCATGTTTTCTTAGATCAGCCGATTAAACAATACCTCTTCGAAGACTTTGCATCAACTCTATGAAGAAGTTCAGCGTAAGAGATCAGTTTGGCTTCGAGCACGGAGAGTGGATCTTTTCAAAGGAGTTCATTTTGTAACAATTTTTATGATCCTGGATAGACGATGAATGATGAGTGCCCATGCAATTGTGGAAGAAACTTGATGAAAAAGAACATCATGATGTCAAGATTATCCGAAGGTTTGAAATTGTTGTTTGGGATGGGAATGTCATTTTATGGCCAGGAGATGTGATTATGAAGTGACAGCCATGTACATTGTATTACTGACTACAATCTTTGGTAATTACACCAAGCACGGAACCGGAGGCCAATGTTTTTGGATTTGTTGATGGACTCTCTGTGAGAATGAATGTGCACAGCGAAGAAAGAACCAAATAGAGATTCAACGCTGAGTTTATCAATATGCTTGGTTTGTGAGGATCGGGATTCAGTGAAATCCCAAGATGAACAACTCTGCACACTATTTCTTGTGATTTATTTTTGATTTGCAGATGGTTTAGTTTCCGGCAGGGGGTTAAAGTGGATATGAATATAATCTTTAGGTTTTGAGGTGTATTTTTGGTATATTCTACGCATAACATTAAAATCATGAATGATCGCTCGGAGTGTGTTCCATAGGCCATTTGGTGTGGCATGTAATTATCAACATTTATTTATGGATCAAATTTGCATTAATATGATGAAATCCAAACATTGATATTCCATAAGTCATTAATCATATCAAATAAATCTTCATTCTCAGATGAATTATGCGGAAACAAATTTTGGTTAAATGCAAATTTTCCTTTGGATATTTTGCATAAGCTGCTCTGATGATGATGATGTGAAGCATGTGTGTTTACCATTTACTTTGATTTGTATGAGTATCTCAAATGAAATTGCAATTCATGATGGTAATAATTGGCTTTTATATAGCACGATATCGATCTTCGACTGCTCAAAGCGCTTCACAATTATTATGAACCGGTCACTGGATTCATAGCTTTTTTAGCAGCATGTTAGGCGCACACTTGCTAAACCAACCACAATGACGGTTGTTTCCTACTGGTTTCCTAACATCTAATTCACAAGAGGACCTGATTGGATTTATACCTGTATCTCTTTCTCTATTGGTGATAATGGGGTCTGTTGCAGAAAGAGTTGCAATCAATTGCAAATCTAAAATTCATGCGCAACTTGATTTTCAACCAATCAACAGCGTGCATTTGGGACTCGCGATTGATTTTTTTTTACTTGCGTTTAAACGCAACTCTTTCTGCAACGGACCCCTGGTCAGATAATATGAAAGAAAATGTGAAACACGCAAAGAGATGCAGATTTCTGATTGTGAGAAAAATAGCAATATCAACCATCTACAAGGAGTCATTTAAGTTTGTCCATTTAAACCTTGGTGGGCAATTTCATCAAGGTTCTTTTTTTTTGTAAGTTACTTTAATATGCATGATTACACATGACTGGTGACCTTTTCTTAAAACGAGGTCGTACCCCAAATTTGTTGCCTTCTTAAGATTATAAGAATGCATTTCCTCTGACAGTAATCAAAATGTGAATGATGTTGAGTTGTTAATTCAGAAAAATTAGAATTTTAATCTATAAAGAGTGGATTTAAACTTGAGCCAGTGGCAATAAAAATTCAGTCTGATTTTATAGCATGATCAAAGGAGCCAGCAGGTGCATATAAAGTAATATACAACATATATGAATAACTTTATAAAACCCTGCATATGTCTCTACTTATCACACTGGATTATAAGCTACATGTATACAATGATCAGGGGAGTGTTTCACAAAGATTTAAGTATGACTTAGAGTCGCACTTAAATGTCTAGTTGCGCGCAGTATAAAAGGCATGACAGCATTGGTCAGATCAAGCCAAGAGGACGCGCACTACTGCGTATTGATCAATAAGATTGCGCGTTGCATATAATGTACGCGTCGACATTTAATTGCGACCTAAGTCATACTTAAATCTTTGTGAAACACCCCCCTGGTAAATGTGTATTAATAGAAATCTGAGTTTTCGTCAAAGGTTAAACCTGTATTTGGAATATTGATTTGAATTGATTTTATCTGAAATAAATAAATATGTGATTTTCCTATTGAAGATTGTGGTAATTTCAATTTTGTTTACTAGCAATTATGTTAACAACTTGAAAATCATGAGCTTAGCAATGATTTTGTTTTTTGGTCCTCCCATTAATAATTTACATTAAGAATAAGAAATGGTTTCGAATGAGATTATTATTCATAATTTGTTGTTTTTAATACATGAACTTATTGGTGTGTGATGAATAAAGTATAGAAGTGGTATATTGTTTACAATATCTCTATAGACAAACTTAGTTTCAAATTCTTAATATTACTATGTTCAGTTGTCATTTAATTTTTTTTCAAAGCTATGCATAACATTTTCTTTCATGAATATATTATTCAAATGTATTACATGTACTTTTAGCTCGTGTATGTGTATGCAAGTTAATTTTGCAGGGTAAATTGGCTTTTCAAGCCTGCTTTGAAAATGGCAGTAGCAGAGCGTCATTAAAAATCTAAATGAGTATGTCTGTGTGGGAAATCACATGTAGATTATATCGGAAAGGAAAGGCAATTTCAAAAATTTTATCAGTAATAGCAACAACAGTCATGATTTCTGTTTCAATCATTATTTTGATGTGAACTGTTGCCAATGATCGGGTTGTCGAAATATAATTCACTGCAATTCACAACATGTATTATTGTTTGTGACAGTTCAGCTCTAGGTGTTACATGTAGAAGTCAGGTGAAGATCAATTATTTTTAAGATATTCATCATCGCAGTGAATTCAATAGAGTTGAACTATGCTCGGTTTTCTCGCGAAGCGGTTGAAACTTGTAGGTAGAGTCATGATGTTTCGTTGGCTGCTGTTCAACTTTGTCAAGTGTGTGTGTCTTTTTGCGAGCTTGGTTGACGGCTCGGTGTGGTGTCGTCGGCGATGGTCTGTTCGTTGGTGGAGCCGTTACCCATGTCTGCAATACGACACACACACACACACCGACGTACAACAACTTCCCACGCTTTCGGCGGGATCCCTCTGACGTCCACATACATGCTATAACCTTCGCCCTCGCATCAACGTCTCCATCACTTGACAAAGTTAAGCAGCAGCCAACGGAATGTCGTGACTCTAAATGTTTCAACCGCTTCGCGAGACAACTGAGTATAGTTCATCTCTATTCAGATGAATTATCTTTGACGTTGATTGTGAATAAGTTATTTTATACTTCATGTGTATAATTCAAAAGAATACACAACAAACAAAAACAAAGTAGATGTAAATTCCCATAAAAATGTAAAAATACAATATTCTTGACTTGTACAGGATTTCTTGTGTATATTACCTAAAAATGTAAATACGGCAGTCAGTATTGAATCATAGCAATTTTCTGCTAGTTTGAAACGTCTTTCGGGTGTGGGTAAACAATTCTGTGACATAATTTGATCAAAGTTGCCATAGATACAGTAATGAATATTCTGTAGTGCTGGGAATGCATTTTGGAGAAGTTTTCTACAATGTTAGTGCATGTATGTAACACTAGTTAATAGAATGTAAAATCCAATTGATTTACAAGATTGCTACATTTTCAAATTAGTAGTTATCAACATGTACATCATTAATATTAAACTATGTAGAGCCTGATCATTTTCGTTCTTTAATGAATATTTAAATAGGAATTACTTTGTATTAATTATTTGTAGCATCTATGGGTTGTAACGAAATTATATTTTTGTATATCATGTTGAAATGCTTGTTTACCATGGACCTTTAGCCAAAAATAGATAACTTGATTATTAGTTATATAAAGTGAAACATATCGTAAATGATTGAAAGTAAGATGTATCTTCCAATTATTTTTTTTCACTATTGAATAATTCATTTTCTTTTATATTGATCCCCTCCCCCATCAATTTAGCAGAAGAAAATCCTTTTAAAGAAAACAAGTCTGACAAGCAAACAGTTTCCTATTTTGAAAATATTTTTACACTGCCTTTGTTTAAATGCCAAATCATAAAGAAAAATGACATCGAGAATCTCACATTATATTGTTTTTGTAATAAGAGGCATGTAGCATATTTATTATTTGGCCTCATGGTTTTAGAAGTTTACAGTAGCATAATGCCAGTTTAATTTTTAGAGAAGTGCCAATGTCCACTAGTATTCTCTCTGTCAGTATACATTTGATACCCTGGGGGTGTTTCACAAAGATTTAAGAATGACTTAGGGGGTGTTGCAAGAAAATATTTGCAATCAATTGCAAATATTCTGTTGCAAATTTACAACTGACAGATCAACGTTAGCTGTAGCAAATCAGATTAAACTTCTTGTTTGAAGGATCAAATTAGCAATCAATCACTATGCAATTAACTGCATGACATAAGATTGATTTAGGGACC
Organism: Lytechinus variegatus; assembly: GCF_018143015.1. Lineage (NCBI taxonomy): Eukaryota > Metazoa > Echinodermata > Echinoidea > Temnopleuroida > Toxopneustidae > Lytechinus > Lytechinus variegatus. The sequence goes on from NC_054750.1 coordinate 19,370,207, forward strand.
AAAAATTGACTTGCAATTGATTGCAAGTTTCTTGCAACACCCCATGAATGTCTCACTGAAATGCCGAAGCATACATGATATGCAACGCGCCATCTTGTTGATTGACACTCAGTAGTGCGCCTCCTTGTGGTATGATCTGACCAATGCGGTCAAGCCTTTTATACTGCACACAATTAGGCATTTAAGTGCGACTCTTTAGTCATACTTAAAGGGGAATGAAACCTTTGGAACAAATAGGCTTGTGTAGAAACAGAAAAATCAAAGAATAAGAATAAAGAAAGTTTGAGAAAAATCGGACAAATAGTGAGGAAGTTATGAGCATTTGAATATTGCAATCACTAATGCTATGGTGATCCTCACTTTGGCAATGCGACAAGGATGTGTGATGTCACTGATGAACAACTTTCCCTTTGGTGGACTATAAAATACCCTCAAAATGTCTCTTTTTGCTTTTTCTTATGATACAAACTCTTTATCCATGATGTATTCTTAAAAAATATGTATTACATGCCCTCATGTAAACAGAACACATTATTTATGGATAGATGTGATAAAAGAGGCAATTCTAGTGAAATATATACCAAAGTAATGGGAGAGTTGTTCACAAGTGACATCACACATCTTTGTCGCATTGCCAATTTGCTATCTCCATAGCATTAGTGATCGCAATATTCAAATGCTCATAACTTTCTCATTATTTGTCCGATTTTTCTCAAACTTTCGTTGATCTGTTTCTTTGATTTTTCTGTTTTCACACAAGCTATCTTGTTCCAATGGTGTCATTCTCCTTTAAATCTTTGTGAAACACCCCCCTGGTATAGTTCAGGTTCACTCGCTGGAAGATATGCAAGGTAATGTCGCACCTGCTTTAGTGGCATCCTGTATAGGACCATCCATCTATACAGACCACTCGGTCTGTTGCCCCTTGACTGATTTTTCTGCGTTGAAACATGTATTAGAAACCCGTCTACACCACCTACTCGTAAAGATTGCATTTCCCCTCTCCCTTGGGGGGTCCTTAAGAATTGTTTGACTATATTTTAGTTTATGAATACTGTATCATTTACTGCAGCCATTGAACAAACATATGGAATGTTTATTTGCTTCCATGACATTTGCTCGGGCGACAACTGCTCCGAAGGAAAATTCGCACATGAATAAACCCCAATGATTATTTTTACATTATTTTGAACCAAAAACTCTATACAATCGTAACTCTAACCCTATGGCCCGTATTCTGAAGTCAGGTTTAACTTAGACCATGGTCTAACTCTGTGCTAAAATTATGGGAAGCCAAGAGTGTCAAAATTTTTATTAAGTTGTATGTTTCTTATGTTTACTCTGCTCTTTCCTGATTCATCGATGGTGAAGGCAATCATCTATTTATACTTCCTAGACAATTTATGAATGATTTGAGAGCTAAATGAGCTGAAATATGGTATCTCTACTGTTAGTGATTTATGCAACAAGTGGCTATCCATACTTAAACCACAACTTTAAACCTGAGTTTAAGTTAAACCCGACTTCAGAATACGGGCCTATGTCTTCTGAGATATGAAGACTGGAGCAAATGTGGTGTCACAGTTTATCATAGCTAGCAAACTCAATTCAAATGATGTCCCGGGGGGGGGGGGGGGACTTCCATTCATGAGTGGATACCATGCGCGACCATGGGGTCTCGAAAAGCACCCTAAACACGTAATTTTCATATTCTGAAAATGCACCCCTTAACAAGTATTGGCGTGTGAAACCCTACCCTGAACAAGTCTTGGAAACAAAACGATACTCTTGGCAAATATTCCCTGAAACAAACCCCTAAACAAGTACAGGAATGTTTTATTGTTACGGGTCCTTCGGTCACTGGCTTTACCTTATTTGGTTTTGTACGACCCCACCTTCTACACCTCGCGCAAATCGGACTCTAAACACGAAGTGTTGGGGCAAAAAGGACATCCTTTATAATACATTTTAATTTTGTTTTATCATCCCCGCAAAGTCGACCCTAAACACGTAATTTTCCTAGCGAAATATATAGATACCCTTTTTTCATTATTTTAGTGTTTTTGACACCCTTATCACGTTACGTACGTACGTAACGTGCCCTATCGTGAAAAAGACATCCTTTTTACGTGTTTTTTTTTGGTCGCGCATGGTATCCACTCGTCAATGTAAGTGGCCCCCCCCCCCCCCCCCCCCGGAATGATGTACTGCAAAATAGTCTAAGGTCCATGTAGTTGGTGTCTGTGGTCCGCAAGTGCTCTGTAAATTTACATCAAAATGTTAAATTATTTCAATACTTAATATATCATAGATATTGTGTATTACATGTATATAACATACTAGTATGTAGATAGGTACACTTTGACCAGACACGGCAATTTCATTTCTTACCATAGAGTTGAGGTATGATGTAATAAATTCTTAAGAAATTACTTGAGTGCTTCTTTCATGTCTACTTATTGTTTTTCATTCTTGATATGTGATAGATATTATTGCCGCATATGGCATTTATCTACATTTTCCACTCTCCACCCAGGTGAAGTAAATGGGTACTCACTTGGAATAAAGTCCTAGAAGGCTTGAGCACCCAATCAGGGTTGCCATGCTAAAGCTTGGATAATGGTATGCTGTGCTTAGAAACTTTGCTCTCCATAAATTTTGCATTTCCCCCCACTATTTGTATCTACTGAAATTGGAAAGGATTCGGATGTCGAGGGTGTGAATTATAGTGTTTTTATCATAGGTTCCGCAAGTACACTCACTATGCTGCTGGCAGATGGTCAGATTTTTGCGAGAGGCATTTATTTTGATTGATTTTCACTCTTTGGGACCGCACTGGAAATGTTTTGCACTGTTGAAATACATCTACTACCCAGTAGATGCCTTGTGTGCTACACTACAAATCTAATATCCATATTTCAAATTTTGCAATTAACCGAACCTATGATATCCATGATATCATAGGGTCAGTGTTGTACAAATGGGAACGAGCCATAATTATATGTAGTATTAGTAATCCAGGGACCACGTCTTAGAGTTGCGATCGATCCAATCAACCACAACTATGGATCGGAAAGCAAGCAACATCAACAATTACAAAGTACATTTGTTAAAATATTTTCTACCTGTGGTGAATATTCATACTTTCATCTTTTTCTTGAAAAATCAATGTGCTTTTCCATGTTAACAGAGGACAGATTTCCTATTAAAATAAATGACATTGATGGATTCTATATACTAGTAGTGGAGATTGATTGGATCAATTGTAGTTCTTTGTAAGACGGGGCCAAGGTTTTAGATCAAGTTTAGTCCCGGTGGGTGTTTCATAAAGCTGTTCGTAAGTTAAGAGCGACTTTACGAACGACTGGTGATCCTTTCTAAAGCGCTAAATAATCACCAATGAACATTTAATGGTGATAATCACATACAAGAAAGGATCAACAGTTGTTTTTAAAGATGTTCTTAACTTACGAACATCTTTATGAAACGGCCCACGGACAACAGGGATTGCAGGAATCACCTCGTACAGACAGAAATCTCCCTAATCCCCTCTCAGTGCTTAAAGGAAACCAAAACCCAAGAAGAGAATCAATCTTATTGGAAAGAGTAAAATGCGAGGAACAATTTACAAAAAGTTTCATCAAAATCGGTTATGAAATAAGCAATTTATGGAAGATTAAATAGTCTTGTACTTTCTATGTAGATCCTCAAATTGGCAAATGTGCTTCAACATGGCTCATTTTGTGGACAACTCTCCATTTGTTTTGTACACATATTTTCCCCTTTATTTTACATATTTCACATTATCTCCTCCTGACCTTGACATATATGGTGTGGATTATATTTTCCCATTAAAAATATGTTGTGCTCAGGAGGCAAGATGCAACTTGAAAGATGAGGAAAATCTGAAAATTTGTGTACAAAACAAATGGAGAGTTGTCCACAAAATCAGCCATTTTGAAGCACATCAAGAGTTTTCAAACTCCCATAACTTGCTTATTTCATAACCGATTTTGATGAAACATTTTAAAAATTGTTCCTTTCATTTTACTCTTTCCAATAAGATTGCCTCTCTTCTTGGGTTTTGGTTTCCTTTAACTTTCTTCAGTGCATCCTCCTCCCTCAACCCAACCCTCCTTCACCACTTGATTCTTCAGTTGCCCCTTTCCCCTCTGACCAGCCACTCAATCTCCCTTCTCAAAAACATATCAAATCCCTCCTCTACACTTGACCAAACCAACATAATCTGTACACCTTTGCCATTCAATCCACCATCTCTTCCCACCCAACATCTGCATCAAAACATTAGCCTTCTTCCTATCCATCAGCTTCACGCCACCGATCGTTCTCATCATAGATCGGTCAGTAGAGCAGGAGTGTCGGATTCCGGTGACCCGCGTTTGATTCCTACTTGGTGCACTAGTGCCCTTTGGTAAAGGCATTAATCCGAATTACCAGGTGGGCGTTTCATTAAGCTGTTCGTAAAGTTACAAACGACTTTACGCATGACTGGAACATGTTCTTAGGTCATAACTCAATTAAATAGGGATATCACACAGCACAAGACAGGATCACCAGTCATGCGTAAAGTCATTCGTATCTTACGAACAGCTTTATGAAACACCCACCTGGTCCCTTGGAGAGGACCTTAAGACACCAGTCCTCTTGTTGCTTGCTTACAAGCATTCATGCTTTTTTAGCAATCGGGTAAAAAATCACAATTCATCATTGCTCTCAGTCCTCACTCTTCAGAATCCACATCTTGTTTGCACTCAAACACTTTGTTTTTCTCCCATTAAAATAACACAGATCGCACTCAACTCTTACAAACCAATCCTTTCTAGAGAAAAACTTTTCCCAGATAACATTCACCATTCCCTTAACTTCACCTAACTAATGAATGAATGCTTCTTCAAATGAAGTAAAATGATTCAATATTGTTAAAATTGGTTTACGAATAAGCCAGACTGGTTACAGAAAAGACTAACAATGTTGAAATTTTCAAGTTAAAGAATTTCATTCTTTTTCACTTTAAATAATAGAACAGCAATATAAACAATCTGAAACTGATATCATACATATCATCTGTATATCATTCTAGAAAAATTAGCAAAAAATCTTAACTTGAAGTGTATGTAATAAAAAAGTTACTTTTATAATCTGCAACTTCCTCTCTGAGGCAACAAGAGAGCATTTCATTACACAAATAGCGATTTTCACTGATTATTGTTATAAGCTACTGAAACAATTGCATCTGAATGACTCGTAACTTGTTAATCTGATAATCTCTGACATGAGGCTGCATGAAACACTCCCAAGAAATGAGAATTCTAAATAATGTTTAAAGAGGATCATACATTGTTCCAGAAGTATAATGTATGTTTTCTCAGTTTGAATGTTCAATTCCCTTGACATTTCTACTTGAGGAACACCAGACAAAGATCAGTGAAAAACTGATTGGTGCTCCATATTTTTGAAGTTCCTTTCTATGATCAATTACACCGACACGAAAATCTAATGGTAAATTGCTGATTGGTCAAGACCATTTGGTCTACCATCAGTTCGTCCACTATCCACAGGGTCTAATTTCCATTTCGTCCACTCACTATTTCGTCTAATAACCATTTGGTCTAATAACCATTTGGTCCAATAGCCATTTAGTCCATTTACCATTCGGTCCAATTGGACCAAGTGTTGGGCGAAATGAATGAAAAGAAAATGAGTATTAGACTGTGATTGTGAGACGAAATGGTAATAGGCAAACTGGTGATTAACCAAAGTAATTTCTGGACCAAATGGTTGTTAGACAAAATGTTGATGGACGGAATGGTATTAGTCTATTGTCATAAGTGGAAGAATTGGCAGTTAACCGTTACTGTTGGATGGTGAAGTTATAGTCAATACCTTTTATGCAACATAACATCAGTCCCTTTGAGGATCCAAACTATTGATCCTCTTGGAGTCGGGTAAAGTGAGGAACTAAGCAATTAAAATAAACTTGAGGTGGGTCTTTTTCTTTTCTCACTGGAATACGATCATAAGAACACTTTGCGGAGCTGTGAGGGCGCTGTGATCATCTGACACTGAGGGCAAAGTTTCTTGGAAGCCTGCATGAGGGTAAAGCAAAACAAAGAACTGTTAGTTGGGCCTTATCTGTTATACATGATATTTCTGATTATTAGCTATACACGGCATTTTAGGAGATAGATAAAAGTCATTTCGCTCGCTACTTTCAATCAGAGACGAACAAGGTAAACATTTGCCATATTGCCCTCCCCGGGCTTTGCCCATAGGAATCCTGTACAAAACAGAGGGCAATATTGGCCATATTTCTGCTAATGCGCTTGCGCAGTAGGATCTGATTTTGATCGCTAATTTCAGCATTTGAAAAATCTGGTTGGAACCAGTTTATGAACCAAAGCATTGAAGATTTCTAAGGAACAAATGTATGTGCGCGCCACGCATGATGCTCGACTGCACTGTAACAATTTACGTCACAATCGCTTATTAAGGGTTACTTCGCTAAGTTCAAGAATAACCTGAAATCAGTAGTGATAAGCAAACAGGCATATAAATTTGTCCAAATAGTAGCTTGAGTTGGACTTGAACTACACACTGTACAGCCTTAGGTAATAATAATAATATTGACTGGCTCTTCTTTCGGGAAACATCAAATATGTCGCCCTTAAAAGAACCATACTGCCCTAAAAAGACTGGGGGGGGGGGCTGATTCAGCCCCCCCCCTCAACATTTTTCGCGATAAATCCGCTGCGCAAAATTTTTTGACCGCGTCGCTCGCTGACTTTTTACTTTCAAGTTTTGCGCAACTTTTGAGACCAAAATTGTGACCCCCGGGTACGCGGTTCCAAAATAACGCAACATTTCGTAAGGGCATGCAGACCCAAAATTACTCAAAAACGTGAATTTGTGTACAAATCCAATGCAAATAGTGTTCTTAGCCAAAATTCATAAATGTATCATTATTTTTCCTTTTACTGCTCAAAATCAATTAATTTTATCTTGTTTATGGTCAAAATAAAGTCCCCGACAATTTCCATTGAAAAAACAATAAAAAACAAAAAGTCGAAAAACAAAGAAATACATAAGAAATTTAGAAAACAATAGAATACATAAGAAAATAAATTTGATTTTGAAATTTTTAAAAAATCAATTTGATCAGATGCCTATCTAGAGTATGTGAAACAAAAATTAGCATTTCAGGGGCATTATTTTATTAATTAGAGCAAACTTATGATTTTACGCATAAATTAGCATAATTAATGAGACATGAGATTTTTTTGCCAAATTTGATGTTATAGTTTTGTAGATAATGCCATGGGTAACGCGTGTGCCAATTTTCGTCGCGATCGCGCGATCAACAGCCGAGATCATAAGGGGGGGCTGAATCAGCCCCCCCCCCAGTCTTTTCAGGCGTCGAAATAGCCCAGTCTATTTAGGGTTAAAAGAACCATACTGCCCTTGTCTAAAGCCTCGGGACAATATGATTCTGTTGCAGGCGACATATTTGATGTTCCCCCTCAAGGCCAGTCAATATTATATACTTATTAATGAAACATCTATTGATTCCATAATTGAGCTCAAATATTCATACAATTATACTTTATAGAGCATAATATTCTGACCAAGGGAATGGGGTAATATGAATGTCCTTGATTAAATTAACAATTATTATATAAAAGAATATGATTTATCCTTATCTCTTCAGTTTTCGCAGTCATTTCTTAAAAAAAATTAAAAAACAGTCAAATTTAGAATAAAAATTGTTTTTAATAAATGAATAAAGCATCACTTTTAATAATCTCTTATGCAATACCAGGATCTTCATTGATTGGAGAGGTTTATGTTACCACATAAAAAGTTTTCATGCACAAGGTCATGGCATGAGATTTACTCCCATAGGCTTTGCACGTAGACTCAAATCAAGGCCAAGGACAGAGATATAAATATATGGCCTCAAGGTTGGCCTGACCCATTCCCTAAAGCAGATGCATTCAATGGTACTCTTACCAAGGTCTTCAGCCAGCAGTCTTCACAATGAACATGCCAACACTGGATTGATACCAATGGTGTATTGTATGTCCCCATACAGATCTGACATTTTAACCTTCCTCTGCCATCGCTGCTCTCCTCTTCCAACTCCTTCACGCGAGCCTTCAGACTCTCCACCACCACCTGGATGCCTTTGGAAGGAAGACCAACATGTTTGGTCACAGTGTGTTTAGTCTCTGATTCTTTCCCAGTGTCACCGTTGCACTCCGCACCTAAGCATGCTTCAATAAGGAGATTGTCACTGACATGATCCTCATAGCCGACATCGCCAGTGTCTTGAGATGATCGGGACGGACACCGTGCGATGACATCATCTTCTGTGTATTGCTGTGGACCAAACTGCTCCGTTTCATCACCATCAACATCGAGATCAATGTCGTCTTCATCATTCGCAGCTTGGGACTTCCGTGATGAGTTGATTTGATATCCTAGACCTAATATCAAAAGAACAAATTAAATGTGGGTTTATAAGGTCTGATAGCTTATATGTCAACAGTATTCATGAAAAAATATTGAAACATATAAAAAGTATATCTCGCAAGAGATATGTGATGAAAAGGCTGATTGAAAATGCATACAAGTTCTTAAAATAAAAGAAAAAAATTACTTGCTAACTTATTCTTATGTATGTGGTTTCATCGCCATGCTGGTAAAGGAGACCATTTTATTTAGAATTCCCACACAGTTACAAATGAACAACACCAAATGTACTGACAATATGAACCTATTTACTCCTAGGGATTTATGCATCATTTGGCTAATATTCAGTTTAAAGCACAACTTAAGACCACCAGTTTGAACTTAAGAAGCCCAAGTTCAGGATACGGGCCAGAGCCTAAAATGAACTACAGATTTCTGCAGCTGTAGGAACTAACCTTGATATCCCCCTGGTACAAGACTGACAGTTCTAAGCCTCGTCTCTCCCATCCATTCATAGACTTCATAAGGATCGTCTCCAGCAGTCTCTTCCTCCTCTTCTAATCCACTACCACCTCCTCCTGCATCCTCTCCTAGACCCTCTCCATCTACATCCAGGGCATCGTCTCCCGCTGAGTTGGTGGCAGGGGCTCCTGAAGGGCATCCCGTCAGGCAGTTCTCCACATGGCGATTTCTGTCCACTTCCGACCCTGTGGAATCAGACCAATTTAAAGTGCACATTTGAACTTGGTAATTTAACCCTATATAGGCTGGGGTATTTTGGGAGTTCATATGGGGGGGGGCTCCCTGGCCCCCCCTTCAGATCTCGGCCGTCGACAGCGCGATCGCGCCGAAAATTTGCACGCAGGTTGTCTGGGATATAATCTATAAAACTGTATAGTAATTAATTTCATGGCAATCGTTATTAAGTAATTATGCTAATTTATGCATAATTAGTATGCGAAATCATACTTTTTCCTCTAAATCAATAAATAAAGCCCAAATCTTCTAATATTTGGCATAGAAACTCTTTGTGATATTCTTGGCAAGTGTACATGAAAAAAATTGTGATATCAGATCAATTTCTTATGTATTATATTGTTTTTTGCAATTTATTATGTATTTCTTTGTTTTTTACCCTTTGTTTTTCATTGTTTTTTCAATGAAAATTATTGGGGACTCATAAACCACATATAATATATACATTTAGACCAGCAAAACTAAAAATAATCATACATTTATGATTTTTGGTTGAAAACACAATTTACATTGACTTTGAACACAAAATCAAGTTTTTGATAGGGCTAAGCAGTGTGCATGAAGAGCCACTGTGTATTCAAGGCTTTCAAGCTGCACATTGAACCTCTGTATACATTTGCAGAGCAAATTCTGTGTTGCCGGATGGGTGGTAGAATAGTTTGACTATAAATGGGTGTTCAGTGTAAATACCATCTTGTTGCAACAGATTGAAAATAATTTGCAATTTGTAAGATCAAATACAGCTCATCAATTTACTTCAGATCTTCTGTTGCGAGAAGCAGACCAGCAATATATTGCAAAACTCTACACAAATAACTTACAATCGATGGAAAGAGAATATGTAAATGTACTCTTTTGGGAAAAACTAGCGTGCAACCTTGATGTCTGTTCTTACATTACAAATAACCTGTAATTGCTGTAACATGGTATTTATATTCCATACATACTCTAACTATTTAAATTCATTTTGGCAACTTTGTTGTTAAACTTTGGTGTTAGTGTTTGGTCAACCAAAACACCAGCCACAACACCAAAATTGAAGCAAGCTAGTTTATACGTTGATATCACTGTGCATTGAGCTATCAAGAACACATTTTTTTGTTATTTCAGAAATTTTCCAAACAGAATCGTATGTTGGAGCTTATTTCAGCATCCTAATTTTTATCTTAACTACTCGAAATCAATACTGGGTGATTTCAAGTTCAGTGTCAACGTTTTGGTGCATGATAGCATTGTATGATCAATGGTATCATCACAGCACCAATGATCAGCACTGCACCAAACTTATAAGGGAATGGGTGCTGGGATATAACTCAGTAGGTCCTGAGCAATCAACAATTTGACAGCAATCTAATTTACCCTCTACACCAATACTTGAACATGATATTGTGTGTGAATTTACTCACCAATGAGAGGAATAAAGCATACTGGGCATAGCATGGTATCTGGATTGCACTCTGGATTTTCAAGCAGTTGTTTCTTCCTCTCCCTTGCATGCCTGTTAGCTCTTACTTCAAGCAATACTAGGTTGTTATCAATCCCCACGCTACTCTCACTGTCACTACTGCTTGAAGACGACTCTTCGCTGTCGCTATCATCTCTTGTTCTCTTACGCTTGCGTTTCTTCATCGCTTTCTTCCCATTTCTATCGTCCCTCTCTTGCACTTTGGATGAAATGTAAGCAGATTGTGCATCCCTCAAGACTCTTCCACGCCTGACAATGTGGTCTATCTGCTCCACTTCGTAGCGGAAATGCTGCTCTACTTCTGAAGGTCTTACTGTGATTCCACACACTGGGCAGATTTGGTTTCCTTCAAGTGAGCGCCTTCTAGTTGAAGATCGGCTGCCCTTGTTACCAGTATTTTTAGTAGAAACTAAGGATTCCTCATCTACGTTGTTTTTATCATCGGCAACCTTTCCACTCGTGTTTTCTTCCACGCTTGAAGCTCTGGATTGGTTCATTATTTTTCGCATGCTGCGGCGCTGAGGATTTTCGGCCATGGCATATGTTTCCTGTCATGTCACCTAGAATGCTAGTTTGTTTACATCTCAAGCCCCTACCCTGATAAAAGAAAACAAAATTAGTTATTTATCTCGACATAGATCTACAACATAAACATTGAGATACCTTATATCAACAAACTTGCTGCTGAATAGTATGATCAACAAAAACTACAACAGTATTCACTTGTTCACTGCTACCACCCTGCCTGTGGGGAATCTATTAGTAGGACTATGGCATGCTAATCTTGTACAGAGCACACACTTTAAAAAATCATTAAAATATCACTTTTGTGACCAAAATTACTAATTTCAATACAGTTGCAATTTAATTTTATTAGTAACTTGAGAATAATTTTTGTATTCACCAGAGCGCTCAAAAACTTGAATTTTGGGCATATTTTTATGTACGCCCTCTATTGGTGGAAAGTAATATGGCATGAAAATTTTTCATTTTTGGATCTCTATTTTTAATTCAGAAAAAAATTATTTGAAGAGTCAAATTCAAATAAGAGCCAAGTTGTATAAGAAATAAGTGTAATGGAAGCTGTCAGTGTAAAAAATCAAGCATTCGTCCCAAAGAAAAAGAGAAAATAAGCCAAACATTGCCACCCTTATTTTGCCATACATGGAGATACAACTGAGAACAAGGTTATATTATAACCTTGTTCATTGAATGAGTGACAGTATTCATTAACATAATTTATAAACTACACGCACATACCCCAAATAAAAATATTGAAAAAGGCTACAAGCCTACAAGGCACCCTATTGAGAGTATTTCTCTTGTTAACTTAGCCCCTGAAATAGACCCCTTTCCACCAAAAAAAGAGGAATGAGCATATGGTACAGATGACCATCTGAGTAAAGGGGGGGGGGGTGTTGACAAGAGAAAAAATATAATGAGATTAGGTATAAAAAAAAAGGGAAAAAGCACAATCACTGAAGTGAAAAGACATTACAGGCCTACATATAGAATATGGAATTAAATAAAAAGGGTAATTATGATTAATGAACATAAACATTGAAGAGAAAAATAACTTACATGTACAGATCTTAAAGGTCAAGTCCACCTCAGAAAAATGTTGATTTGAATCAATAGAGAAAAATCAGACAAGCACAATGCTTAAGATTTCATCAAAATCGGATGTAAAATAAGAAAGTAATGACATTTCAAAGTTTCGCTATTAACAAAATTGTCATATGAACGAGCCAGTTACATCCAAATGAGAGTCGATGATGTCACTCACTATTTATTTTGTTTTTTGTTTGAATTATACAATATTTCAATTTTTACGAATTTGATGATTAGGACCTCCTTGCCTGAAGCACAAAATGTTAAAATAATGGAATTCCGCGTGTTCAGGGAGGAATGAAACTTCATTTCACATGACAATGACGAGAAAATCAAAATATTTCATATTTCAAACAATAAAAAAACAAAAGACATAGTGAGTGAATGACATCATCGACTCTCTCATTTGGATGTAGCTGGCTTGTTCATATAACTGTTTTTGTGAAATGAAGCGAAACTTTGAATTGTCATAACTTTCTTATTTTACATCCGATTTTGATGAAATTTTCAGTGTTATGCTAGTTGGATTTTTCTTTTTTTATTCAAATCAAGTTTTTGTTGGGGTGGACTTGTCCTTTAAGACAAATAGGGGTCTATAATATAGACTATAGGTATTCATGAAGGCGGATTTCATGAAGCACCATCACCAAACTTAATCAAAAACAAATTATGAAAACATGATAGGGCCATCTAGTCTTATTATACAGATTTTAAAAAAAACATAGGAAAAGACAGATATTGAAGAGAGGAAAAAACAGGAGATAATAAATTTGGTCAAAGACGCTTTCTACTGAAAAAATGAATCATTCTAACTCAATAATCTAAAAAGATTAATTTCAAAGATGGAAATTCTTGACTTTACTAAGTTTCGGCATTAAGAAGATCTTTTTAGTTTAGTTTTACTTTTAGAGATGAATATTGTCTTTTATTGATGTGATAAAATAGACCATAAAGCCCAGCTCATCATTTGGCACTTTCAGTAGGCCTATGCTCTCAACTTTCTGCAAAAATTGATTAGGATATCACATCATTACCATTATCATCACATCATACATTGGGGGAGGGGGGGGGGGTGTCAGAACTCAGGTGATAAGAGTTTAAATAAGACAAACTAGGCCTAACAACATTTTATTAGTTAGTGTCATGTCAATAATAAGAATGACAAGTGGAGGCCAAGAGGACCAAGCCTCAATCTGTGTTACTCTTCTTTTTTTAAGCCTACTTTAGTTTAGACCAGAATATGATCACAAATCCGATCAATATTAATCATGATAATCTGAATCAATGAATAAGGTATGTTTTCATATTGCGCCCCCGGCTCGAGCTCCATTTCCTACCCCGGCCCGGGGGCCCCGAGTCCGAGTTCCAGAAGCTAGCAGTAGCAGCCCAACACTACTGCTAATGGCTGTTGTTAATTTATTTTTTTTTAAACAACCGCTGAAAATTATAAATAAAAAATGCATGCATACCCTTCCTATGAAGTATTGGAATGCTTTTCTCAGCTTCCAAAAGTATGTATTTGTGGATGCTATATGATTTCTCCGGATTTCTAAATGGAACATTCATCCGACTTTCTGTTTACGTCCAGAGCGGACTTCACTTAATACTAGTTTTGATCACAAAGACCTCGAATAATTTGTTTTTATCCATTCTTTTTAAACAAAGGTATAAAAAAAGTTTATGCGATATAATTAGTTTAAAATATTGTGTCTATTTTTTAAATAAAAGTTGACGGTCAATTTCACTTGATTTGTGTGCACCCCATGAATATGGACATCATATTTTCATTGAGTTTCCTTGATGCAAATCTAGCCAACAAAGCGGGCACGATTTTTCCGAGGTCCGGAAAGCCCGACCACCAGACAGCCCGACCCTGGACAGCCCGACCCGCTGCCCTGGACAACTCGTCCCGGTCGAGTTGTCCAGGGTTGGCTCTGAATCGGACAACTCGACCACTTGAATTCTTCTTCAAAATTTCATGAAATAAAATTTCAAACTTTACTTCAAAAGTATTTTCCCGCATAATCCATGTTTCTTCAATACATCCTCGACAGAAAAATTGACATTTCAGTGCATTTTGAGCTATTTTGATAGAAAATAATGCGAGTTCCCTTGCAACGAGAATAATCCGATACCGCCGGCGAGCCGTGTTCATTTAACTTAATTACAACTTGCAAATTTGAGCTGATTTTTCCGTCACTTTACATATTTTAATGGTGAGTGTGTGCTATTTTGTATTTTCATATTCCGTTTTCACATTTACTGTACTTATTTAAAGTTATTGCATTTCACAAAACTGATACTTAATGCAAACTTTTTGAGATAGTTCACCTGGAAAGGACACCGACGCGGTGCTGCCTTTGCCTCGCCGGCCGGCCAGCTGGGCGACCGGCTGTGCTGTGATTGAGTGAGGCAGTCAGCTCAACTAGCTATGCGAGGTCAACTTATTTTAGTTAATTTTTCCGTCTCTTGACATATTTCCCATTTTCCAACGGCGAGAGTGTGCTATTTTTGCATTTTTACACTTCTACTTATTAAAAAGTTTTTTTAATGTCAGTAAGCTGAGCTGATTTTAGGAAGTTGATTGACTGCGTGGTCGGAATGCCCTTCCCAAATTTTAAAGTAACCATCCTTGACGCCCCTTTTTGGAGGCCTTCAGGCGGGGGGGGGGGGGGGGTGCTTCCAACCAACATCTAAACCAATTAAGGAAATAGATTTGAAAATGTCTCAGTTTGTAAGTTATGAAGTTTACAATATGGAATAGTTTATTGAAAAAAAGGTATTATACCGAAATTGAAAAACTTAACGTTTTTATCAAAATCTAAATTTAAAAACTTGCTTTTCGTTATTGAAAAACATGTCTCTTATTTTTTTACCTGTCAGTATCTGTCACAGCTTTTTTTAATGCAAATTCCACTGGAAACAACGTCTCTGTCTCTAGACATATTGCTCATTTTCCAGTGGCGAGAGTGTGCTATTTTTGTATTTTTACGCTTCCACATATTAAAAAGTTTTTTTTTATGTCACTAACTAAAAGGAAATAGATTTGAAAATGTCTCAGTAGCCGGCATATGTACATGTAACTAGTTATGAAGTTTACAATTTTTGTAGGAAAGTGTCATTGTTTATTTTTGTTCTTGAATAACTTTAATTTTTTTAAAATTGTTTTCGAAGTTTTGAAGGGCAGTGGGGGGGGGGGGGGTTAACAACTGACAATAGATTGGGTATTTATAATTATCAAACTTGAATAGTTTATTGAAAAATGAAATGTATTCTGCCGAAATTGAAAAACTTAACTTTTTATCAAAATCTAAGAACTTGCTTTTCGTTATCGATTACTGTCGCAGCTTTTTTTAATGCAACATCCATTGGTAACAGTGGGTCTTCTGGAGGATACAAGCACTTGGGCTGTACCAGGGATGAGGAGAAGAGGTTTCATACTCGACAAGCGATGGCCTTTCCATTTCTTTCACAAGCAGAAATATTACCGAGTTCCAATGACTTGGGCATCAGAGCGGCAGTCCCCTGATCGATGAGGTAAATACAGCTTTATAGATACAATAAATCAATTTTTGCGCACTTCATGCAGGCATATCAAAGTGAAATTTAATATTTTTGTATTGTCAAATTCTCTAAAAGAAAGAAAGGACAATTGAATTGAATAATGAATTTACTTTTTTTGTTCCTTTATGTTATGTAAATCTTCCAGAAGATACCAGGTATGGTTCTAGTGTGTTTAGCAAATTAACTTAACTGTGATATATTAAAATTGTATTTGCTTCTAAATTGTTCAAGACAAGGTGAAGATTGAAAATGGTCTAATTTCTTTTATTATCAAGAGGTGCAGACTGCAGATCTTCAAATATTTGAAATTACAATAATTTTGTCAATAATTCATTTCATACCCCTTCATCTTTCCAGCTGTTTGACTTAGTTGAGACAACATGGATTGCAAACCGTACTTAGCTTGTTTTTATTTATAAAACAAAATTGTAAGGAAGTGCTGAAAGGACAAGTCCACTCTAACAAAAAGTTGATTTGAATAAAAAGAGAGAAATCCAACAAGCATAACACTGAAAATTTCATCAAAGTCGGATGTAAAATTAGAAAGTCTTGACATTTTAAAGTTTCGCTTAATTTCACAAAACAGTTATCTGCAAATCCTGGCTGGTATGCAAATGAGGAGACTATGACGTTATCCACTCACTATTTCTTTTGTATTTTATTATATGAAATATTCTAATTTTCTCCTCATTGTCAAGTGATACAACAATTAATTTCTCCCTGAACATGTGAAATTATCATTGTTTAATGCTAATATGGTTCAGTCAAGTTAGTCCTTATTGTCAAATCAAATCTATTTTAAAAAATGAAATATTTATTATTCAAACAATAAAAAAAATAGTGAGTGATGGGCATCATCGACTTTAATACTCACCTATTTGTCCATATCACTGTTTTGTGAAAAATAAGCGAAAATTTAAAATGTCATAACTTTATTTTAAATCTGAGTTTGATGAAATTTTTAGCACTATACTAGTTTGATTTTCTGTATGTATTCAAGTTAGCATTTTTCTTGGGTGGACTTAACCTTGAAAGAGCCCTCTACGTAAGTTAGGGTTAAGTTAGTTGTCATGGTAATCAAATATATATGCAATAAATTTTGAAATGTATATTCTTAAACCAAAAGGGGCAATTAATTATTACATGTTAATTTGTATGGTTACTATTGTAGTTTTAAGATTGTCTATATTGTTACATTCGCACCCAAAGCAGAGGATATTGTTCTCAATCAGAGCTACAAATCACCAAATATAGTATGGGCACACATGAATATGTGATTATGTACAAATAGTATACAAATATAGCAGGCGTTAAGGAAGTACAGCAGGAATTATTTGTCTGAAGTTGGACTGGCAATTGCTTTTTATACTAAGAGGCAAAAGTATGACTGGGCACACATGAATTTGTGAATATATAATTAAATAGTAAACAGATATACCAGGAATGGTGCACTATTTGATTTTCTTTATGTATGTTTTTTTTTTCAACAGCATAACAAGACCATGTTTTGTTATGCTATACTGTTTGTAAGATATAACAGAAAATTATGTGTTACTTAGTAATTTTAGTTGTGATCAAGTTTATCACATTGTTACATAGAAAATAAAGAGTCTACTAAAAAGTATTGTGAATATTGGGTTCTATTACTCCCATGTATTTTTTTCTGCTGAACATTTCACTGTTAAGTGCTGTGGTGATCAGATGGACATTTTGGGAGAGATGAAGTTGAAATTGGAGGGATGGAGACGGTGATGTGAAAAGGATGGTAATGAAAAGTGGGTTGGAGATGAGAAGAAGGATGGAGATGATGAGAGGAGGGATGGTGATGAGAGGGATAGGGATGGTGATGAGAGGGATAGAGATGATGAGAGGAGGCATGGGGATGAAAGGAAGGATGGAGATGAGAGGAATAGATGATGAGAGGAGGGATTGAAATTATGAGGGAAAGGATGGAGGGGATGACGATGAGAGATGAAGCTGAGAGCAGAGATGAGGAGGCGATGGAGATGAGGGGATGTAGAGGAGGAATGGAACATCATCACCAGTTCACCACCAACATCATCTCTATCATCGCCACCATCACGATCGCCACAATCATTGCCATCACCACAAACATCATCATCATCCATCATCATAATCATCGCCATCACCACTATCATCATCGCCATCATTATTATCACCATAATTTTCATCACATCACCATCATCGCCACCATCATCACAACATCATCCATCATTATTGTCATCGTATCACCAGTATAATCGCCATCATAATCATCAGCATCATCATGATCACCAATATCATCACCACCATCGTCACCGTCATCACCAATGTTCATCATTATCACCATCGCCACCAACATCCTTTTCATCATCTCAGGAATGTTATTGAGAACCTCTTGGAAATGATGCAATCCATTGACTCGATCTCATCTGCATGAAGTAGCTGGGTTTATTCAGCTTTGGGTGCACTGGGGGCCTTGAACTTTTGTAGGGGGCACCAAGATAAATATGTTGTGGGGATAGTCCTGCAGACCAAAGTTTAAGAAAATCATAATTTCATTCTCAAAAACACGATTAGGTTATCTCAAAAGGCCTAAAGTAGGGCCGTCACTCTCTTTCCCTCTTTCGCTTTTTTCTGTTTTTTTTTTCTTTTTCCCCTTCTTTTTCTCCCCCATTCCACTGTTTCATTCGCTCTGTCTTTCCACTTTTTCTCTACTTCTTTCCCTCCCTTTTTCTCTTCTTCGCTCAAGCCCTACCAAGATTTTTCGACCACAAAGAAAAACAATCGCTATATATGTGGGCCATAATTATGTATTAATGTACTATTCCATTCATGTCATCAATTTGCTCTAGAATCAATTAAGTTTTTACTATTCAAATTCTTCAAAGATTTTCTCCCCGGTCACCACATTCCCTCATAACATTTTAAAGGGTGTGCCATGTTCTATCCATGTAGGAGTGCAAAATTACATGATGTTTGAACTAAAGGGGGGGGGTTAATGATTGAACTAGGGGGTGCCAAATGATTATCAAGAAATTGACTGATTAGGCCGATGATGATTTATTGAATAATTCATTGAAAAAAATGAATGTTTGATCAAGCATATTGCACATTGATTGAATTGATTTATTGATAAATTTTTGACAGAAGGATTGATAGGTAAAAGTTGTTGCCCCAATTTTCGGAACTTATCATTAAATTCCGAAAATTCTGCTCTGGACTTCATACGTACATGTAAGAGCAATCAGTCTCTCAACAGAAGGGGAGGGCGGGTGAGAGGGAGGTTTTTTTTTTTTTTTTTTTTTTGGGGGGGGCTAAATGTTCTGTTGAACCTTATTCCATCAACCTACTTTTCCCACTTAAGTTCCATCTCACCCTCTATTCTCCCGACTCCCATGAACACATTGCTGAGATCCACATTATAAAGTTAAAATGCTGCCCCCCAAAATGCAATGTGTGTTGAACTTCACTCATGCATTAAAGTTCAATTTAATAATTCATGAAATTTGCTTTAACAACCAAAACTGGCCACGATTGATCATTAATTTATCACAACACTCTTAACTTTGCAGGTTCTAACGGATTTGCCTTTCAAAAACTGACTGAAATTCTCATCAAGTAGATAAAACTAGTATTGTACCCAGGTCAGTCAGGGTCGTATCTAGGGGGCACATTCAGGGGGCGCAAATAAAGAAATGAAAAAAGGAAAAAATAATGCAAAGGAATAAAAGTGCAGAAAAGGGATACCACTGAACTGAAGGAAATTAATACCCTGTCTTGTTATTCCCATGGTAATGCCGTTTCCAACACATTTAGAAAATGAATCTTGCATGTCTTTATCAAAAGATGAATATTCGTGCCACTTTTTGATTAAAGGGGTGGTCCAGGCTGAAGGTATTTATAGCTTAATAGAGTAGAATTCACTGCCAACTCATCAAAATCGGACAACAGATAGCAAAGTTATCGAATTCTAAAGTTTAGTAATATTTTGTAAAAATAGTCGTCATGAATATTCATTAGGTGGGCTGATGATGTCACATCTCCACTTGTTCTTTTGTATTTTATTATATGAAATTAAGTTTATTCAAATTTTTTCCTCCAAGAAACAGAAAAACTGGATTGACAACAATTACTGATTTAGTACATTAGATATTTATTGCTGCAACTTATTTAATCATAAGGGAGACATATTATTCTCACAGGTATGAAAAAATGAAAAAAATATGATTTTATGTAATAACATAAGGAAACAGAAAGTGGAGATGTGACATCATCAGCTCGCCTAATGAATATTCATGACGACTGTTTTCACAAAATATTGCTAAACTTTAAACTTCAATAACTTTATTATTTGTTATCCGATTTTGATGAAATTTTCAGCGTTTTGCACAGTGAATTCTACTCTGTGTATTAAGATATATTTTCAGCCTGGACCACCCCTTTAATGATAATCATACCAACTCTACAAGAATTCCAACGGCTTTAGCTTGAAATGTTCCTTTTGTCAATCGCAAATATGCAAGCTGTGACTTTGAATCTTGACATTTTACTTTTCATTAATTTTCATTAATAGTTATGAAATACATTATTATTTATCTGGTTCCCTTTTCAAAGCGTTTTCAACACGCGCTGATTTGATAAGGGAGATATAAATCCTATTCATTCATTTTTACTAACAATGATTGAAATGTCATTTTTGGGTGATATGTAAAGTCCATCTTACAGTAAGAGATGAATAATGTGACATAAGTACTAGTATCTGTGTATGAAATCACAGATAAAATAATTAGGATGACAATCAAGATGTTGTGGTGATGAGGATAATGATGATGTGATAAAGATAATTATGGACTGGTGTCGGTGTCTCGTGATTGTTTTGAGATGGGAGGTGGTGATGATAGTGATGGTAATGATGTCGATGATGGTGGTTGTGATGTTAGTGATGACGATGATGGTAATGAAGCTAGTGGTGTTGATGATTATGACGATAGTAGATGGTATTGGTAATGAACAGTGGAATACAGGTGGTGGGGGATCATGGTCTTAGGGGCAAGAGCAACCCCCCAAACAAAGAAGATAAAATACAAAAAAAAGAATGAAAGAGAAACGAAAAGAGAGAAGAGTTTTAGTACGATGTCATAATAAAAAAGAGTTTGTGTAATAAAATTGTAAAAAATTTTACTCATTCACAATTTAAAATAATAACTTTGGCATGATGGGCCATATCTTACCCCTCAAAATCTTTCTCTCAGTACGCCAATGATAATGATGAAGTTTGTGGTGATGATGATGTCATAATTACGATGATGGTAATGATATTGATGATGAAGTTGGTGGAGGCAATGTTTGTGATGATCACCCCCCCCCCCCTGCCCTTTTATCTTTCTTCTCATTATCAACACGCCGCCTGACATCTCCACTCCCATTATCTCCATTCCCGTCTTCTCCAACCATTTTCGCATCTCCATCCCCATTTCATTTCAATCTCTTCCTCATCTCCACCCCCTACTCCTGTCAACCCTTCCACATCATCTCCATCCATCCTTGCCTCATCCCATCCCCCCTCTCATCATCTCCATCCACTCATCATCCACACCCCTCTCAACTCCATCACTCCTCGTCATGACCATCCCACCTTTCATCTCCATCCTCCCCCCCCCCATCTTCATCTCTCCAATCATCTTCATCTGATTACCATGTGACACAACATTTGCTCCTGCGACAATTGCCCCAGGCTTAATTTTGTCTAAAGCCCTTTTCACAATTGGCTGCGCAACTACTTACAACCCTTCACAGTTGCAATTCTGTGCAACATATATTGTGACCAAGTGATCGCAAACAATCACACGAGCAATTGTGAAAGCCCCTTAAGATAGAGGTTCAGGGTTGCAATATGGTTTAAAGTTAGGTTTAGACCTTGCTGGTTGAAGCTGTTCATAAGATTATGGTGTGGAATTTGCCAGAGCAAATGTCATGGAACCCGTCACCGCAGCTCTCAATAAAAGGTAAATATTCAGCGAGAAAAGAGATACAAAATAGTGCAAGAACCAAATATTCAAAATACTTCTTTGGAGTTAAGTGGGTTTTATTAAGTAACATTAAGGTAAACTTGATCAGATCTAAAATTACATAGTAACACATATTGAACTTCAGTGTATATAAAACATATCCCACATTTATACTGGTTCAAAATTTCAAATAGGAATACATTACCACAATTATGATAATACTCTTATGATAATAAATATGACACAATTCCAACTGGGAACAATATTCTGCTCTTGGTGTTTATGTAAAGCTAAGGACGATCTTAAAATTACTTTAGTGCCAATATAAATTAACATTTATCCAACAATTGCCCTTTCAGGAATATACAACCTGTTATACGTTACTATATTTGGTTTCCATGGCAATTACATGATCCCTAACTTAGCTGGAGGGATTTTCAACCCTTCCTCATCTTTTATTTTGTCACACATGAACTGGCCATACAGAGCTTGCAATTCAGGTGGTCTCAAAGAGCTGGAAAGATAGAAATAAAATAAAGTAATTTCAACTATTTGAAGCTCTGCACCTCTTTTGCTACTGAAACAAACCATTTCAACCTTCAGTTTAGAAGCAAATACATTTTTTAAATATATTGAAGTTAAATTAATTGCAACTAATTCAATAATAAAGAAAAGTTCACTCTGAAAAAAAGTTGGTCATAAAAATAGCAGAAAAGTAATACCAAAAAAATATTGGTGAATGTATGAGGAAGTTTCAAAACGTTATTCGAATTTCAAGTTTTAGATTTGTGGCGTCATAAACGAGCAGCTGCCCCATATGTTTTGTAATATAAAATTCATGAATTCAATTTTTTCAATGGTTCCTGATGACTTATTTTTCTTTTCAGGTTTGGGTGTGAAGTGTTTTGTCTTATGAATATATACAAAAGGCATAGTAAAACCAGTTTCAATTTTCTTAGAAAATTACAATTTCTTGACTTTTTACCATTTATTATGCAGAAATGCTGCTCACACATGACATCACAAATCCAATAATTGAAATTCTAATAACTTTTCAATTCTTTGATGGATTTTCCTCAAACCTTTGGCCATATTTTTATTTTTTCTGCTGTTTTTTACAATTAACTTTTTGTCAGGGTGAACTTCCCCTTCAAGCTCACTTGAACAATACTTGGTATCATCTAGATGTGTATGACATAAATGTTCCTCATGAATTAAGCATAACCCCTACATACCCAAAATTAATTTAGAATGTTACAACTTCTACTTAACCTAAACATGTAGTAGTTACTCACATTTTTAAGAAGCAATTTTAAATTTTTATGAATACAATGTATATAAAAAATAAGTAAATGTTCAATTCAATTGTTCTTTCTTTCATTCAAAGAATTTGAAAATACCAAAAAATAAAAATTGAAATTTGATGTGCCTGCATGAAGTTCACAAATTTGATACTATCGAAGAAGCTGTACTTACCTCATCGATAAAGGGACTGCTGCTCTGATGCCCAAGTCATTGGAACTCGGTATCATTTCTGCTCGTGAAAGAAATGGAAAGCCAAGGCCATCGCTTGTCGAGTATGAAACCTCTTCTCATCCTGGGTGTAGGTGGTTGGGACCAGCCCAAGTGCTTGTATCCTCCAGAAGACCCGTTGTTTCCAGTGGAATTTGCATTAAAAAAAGCTGTGACAGATACTGACAGGTAAAAAAATAAGAGACATGTTTTTCGATAACGAAAAGCAAGTTTTAAAATTTAGATTTTGATAAAAACGTAAAGTTTTTCAATTTCGGTATAATACATTTTTTTCAATAAACTATTCCATATTGTAAACTTCATAACTTACAAACTGAGACATTTTCAAATCTATTTCCTTAATTGGTTTAGATGTTGGTTGGAAGCACACCCCCCCCCCCCCCCGCCTGAAGGCCTCCAAAAAGGGGCGTCAAGGATGGTTACTTTAAAATTTGGGAAGGGCATTCCGACCACGCAGTCAATCAACTTCCTAAAATCAGCTCAGCTTACTGACATTAAAAAAACTTGTTAATAAGTAGAAGTGTAAAAATGCAAAAATAGCACACTCTCGCCGTTGGAAAATGGGAAATATGTCAAGAGACGGAAAAATTAACTAAAATAAGTTGACCTCGCATAGCTAGTTGAGCTGACTGCCTCACTCAATCACAGCACAGCCGGTCGCCCAGCTGGCCGGCCGGCGAGGCAAAGGCAGCACCGCATCGGTGTCCTTTCCAGGTGAACTATCTCAAAAAGTTTGCATTAAGTATCAGTTTTGTGAAATGCAATAACTTTAAATAAGTACAGTAAATGTGAAAACGGAATATGAAAATACAAAATAGCACACACTCACCATTAAAATATGTAAAGTGACGGAAAAATCAGCTCAAATTTGCAAGTTGTAATTAAGTTAAATGAACACGGCTCGCCGGCGGTATCGGATTATTCTCGTTGCAAGGGAACTCGCATTATTTTCTATCAAAATAGCTCAAAATGCACTGAAATGTCAATTTTTCTGTCGAGAATGTATTGAAGAAACATGGATTATGCGGGAAAATACTTTTGAAGTAAAGTTTGAAATTTTATTTCATGAAATTTTGAAGAAGAATTCAAGTGGTCGAGTTGTCCGATTCAGAGCCAACCCTGGACAACTCGACCGGGACGAGTTGTCCAGGGCAGCGGGTCGGGCTGTCCAGGGTCGGGCTGTCCGGTGGTCGGGCTGTCCCGGAACCGATTTTCGCTACATGCATTGTTAATCTCAGTCCCATATATAATTATTCTCGTGTGTTCTATTGGAAATTGGAGCAAAGCTAGCTAACTGTTACAAGTTACACCTCATAATGGCATCATCGGGTGACTTGGTGGAAAAGGGAACAAAACGTAGCATGGAAGAGGAAGATGAAGATGATGAATGGATTGGTCCGATGCCCGCGGAGGCTATCAAGCCTAAAAAGAAAAAGGGTAAGTGAAATTGAAATTGAAAACGGAGAGTCGATTTCCCCCGCCCCGCAAACGTCGGTCAGAAGTCCGGTTACGGCCGGCGCTGCCCTCCACGCCACGCCTGGCGCGACTGGGGTGATGAGCGACACGACGCCGAATGGTGGAGCGCGGAGTAAGAGTGAGACTCAGTCTGAGAGAAGGGGCTGGGAAAGGAAAGTGAAAGGCAAGGGGACTGAGGAGAAGGGCATGAGGGGGGCACATATTAAGAGAGGCAGAGCTAGTAGCTCAGCTCAGTCGGTTAGAGCGCAAGTTTTGGATAAACGTACTACGTAGATCTTGACGTGACTCGTAAGGGGTTCGAGTCCCGCTCATGCCAAAACTCGTTATAGTCATAGAACAGTCTCTGATAGACTGTGAGGGCAAGAATGGTATGCTGTACAACATGGGTCTTGCCTTAGTATAGTGAGTGATTGTATTACTGACCGGCCCTGTATTACGCAACGTGCACATCATACGCATCATAAAATAATTTCATACGCTCAAAATTTTGCAACATCCTTGAAAGAGAACTTGAATAGAAAGATGATGAGAAATGGTCAAAAATAAATTTTCAGTCTTAATATTTTTCTAAAAGTAATAAAATATGGTCAAAATATCTCATTATCAGTGATTTTGTTGTTTTCTCAACTTTTCCCATAGAAAACACACGTTCGGTAATACGATACCTTTTTCAAGTGACCAAAATATTTCACATGCGAAGAGGGGTCTGATTGAAAGCTAATATCATGAAAAGGAAAAACAATTTTGGCAAAATGTTTACATATTTATATTTTTTAGGTACCGGTAATTGTGTATTTATGGTGAAAGTTTGGTAAATTTTATGAGAATAATGTGTTTGATATGATTGAATTCATGAAAAGTGTTTGGTAATATGATCCACTACCACACAGCTTATTTTTTCCCCTTGATTTTATTGTTATGCAGTGCTCGAGTTTGAAAATGTGTACTTGGACAACATGCCTTCTGCAGAGCTTTATGAAAAGAGTTTGATGCATAGGGACACCATCACTCATGTTGCCGCCACAAAGTAAGGACAACTGTTTTTTTTTTGCATACTTAAATCTTTTAATGGGGAAGTGACACTATGTTGTTTTAAAGAAAGACCAAGCGAAAAGTAAAAGTAACAAAAATGTATCAAATACAGTAATGCCAGTTTTATTCATGTTCACTGCTTGCCAGCAGAGTATTTTGTTTTATTAAGCTGGATTTGAAAATAGAATTTATTGTGTTTCTCACCGGCCTGAATTTGAAATTCTTTGGTTTGTCAAATTTTTCCCCTTTTGTTCCACATTATTTATTTGAATTTTGTTATTGTGATCACTTTGAGATATCATGGAATGCATTTCTTATAATATATGCATAATTGCTTATTGATGAAACCTAGTACATGTACATTAGCACTGGAATATATTTTTGCCATGTTTGATATTTTCTGCTTATTTGGCACCGTTTTATATCCATCTGCCTTCAGAAATTTTTTCCTGGCATTGTAATCTTGGTAGAGCCAGGCAAAAATATTGTCAAGAACTGTAAGTCTCTATCCACAAGCTCAGGTCATTTTATCAAGACCTTAACGTCATTTCAGGTCAACAACTTTATCAAAACCTTTATTTCATCTTTCCTTCAAGAGGATATTTGTAAAGCATGTGTTTATTGTTTAAGGTAATTAATTCACTTTTTTTATTGCAAGGCCACTTTGGTATCAGCATGCCAATAAAAGGGAATAATAGAGACATTGAGGCAACTCAATTGGGCATCCTTAGGCTGCCCCATGATGATGACCATGGATTATTAGATGCAGAGGGTAAACATATTTGAAATGTCACATTTTTCAATGTCAAAAAGTCAACACTGCTGCTATATTGAGTTGCATATAAATGCAGGTGAGAGTGACATATGGGCATTTCATTTAACTTGTTTTCCAAATCAGCTAAAGTTTCTGATTGGTACACCCCCCCCCCCCACATACACAACCCAGACCCCTGGTGTACTATTGTTTTTTGTCTGAAAAAAATTGCTAACATGGCTCCATTTTCCTTCACACAGGACCGAGTTTATCATCACTGCCAGCTGCGATGGCCATGTCAAGTTCTGGAAGAAGCAAGAGGGTGACATTGAATTTGTCAAACATTTCAGAGCACATCTGGGTAAGAAAAACGTTCTTCGGTGGCACATTTTGTAAAGACTTACAATTATTTACCGTGGCATCTACCATGGAAACCTTGATTTTGAGTGGCTGCTGTGTTCTCTTACCACATCATTGATACCATAATAGCGAAGTTCCCATCATTGCAAGTCTTTTATGAAACAGACTCCTGATCATGTCATAGTCAAGATTTGTTTGCATATAAACACACAATTCAAAACATGCTCACAAAAATGTTGCTCAACTTTCTATGTTCTACCAGTATGAAGCGGTTGAAAGACCTAGATATTGTTTGATATTTTTTTGCAGGCCCAGTGAATAGATTCTAGCCATTTTTCTGTACATAGATCAATTTGAAAATTCCCATTTTTAGTGCCAAATTCACCAAAATGGTATATGCTTATTCATTTTTCGCATTACAATTTGAAATTGCGAAATTAAGTGATTTGGGCTAGTTAATGGATTATTGGAAGTAAAGTTCACATCCAGTGTGCAGTAAAAACATGAGGAGTGTCTGTGGCCTGCTACAGAGTATGATTATGTTTGTTCAGGTGCATTATAAGGAGCTAATTATTTATAATTTTCATCATTCTCATGGATGTAGGTAAGATACAAGACATATCTGTAAGCAGTGATGGTGCATACTTGTCAACTATATCTGATGATAAATCTGCAAAGATCTTTGATGTTACAAACTTTGGTGAGTTTTTTGTTTCATTGTTTTCATACCCTCAAAAAAATCCTTACAAGTACTTGAGTGTGTCTCTGTGATTTCCACCGTTAATGCACAAGGAGTAACACTAAACAAAATGTTTGGACTGCTTGTATTAAAGGGATGTTGGCCACTTTCTTTGAATAACCTCTTATCTTGCAGAGCAAACTACTCCCTCAGTTTCGACCCAGTTCTCACGAGACTTAGCGTACACATGATATTTGGTAGATGTGCAAAACACATTTTTCAAATGCATTTGGAACTGTATTGCCAATTTCCCATGGTAATGACTTTATTATGATAGGTTGGGGGTCCTACTTATTTCCAGTTATTATCCTCATTATGGTGCCTGTAAGTATTATTATTGTCTATTTTTTCCCCAAAAAACAGATATGATCAACATGATGAAGCTGACCTTTGTACCTGGTCGATGTCAGTGGATCTACAGAGCAGGTGATGCTATACCTGCACTTGCCATGTAAGCATTCATCAGACAAAATAAGAGTCAAATAGAACCGACAGACTTATGCAGAAACCAAGTTTTCTTTATGTTTTGATTTATACCTCCAGCTCTCGGGAGAATATTTGGCGTGCACATGTAGCTCGCAGTATAAAGTATCACTAACTCTTAAAGTGAATCGGGGAAAAAATGAAATAAACTGAAGGCAATGAAGTGTACAGAAGAGCTATTTTATATAGGGTCGCTATTCAAAGTTTTAAAGTTATGACTTTTTACAAAGTTCTGGGTTTGCTGTATGTGATCATCAAATTGGCAATTCTTCTTTAATGAACAGGATTTTGTGATACCAACCCCTTTTGTCACATTTGCCAAGAGGTGAAATGTTTGTAGTATGGTCCCAAGTGATTTACCAATTAGATTTGTGATTAAGTTATGATGAATCATGATAATTCTTGATTTTTATTTCTTAGTGGTACTGTATATACTAGCAAATATATGTAAAGCAAGTGTACAGTGTAGTTACAGTAAAACAGTGTAATAATTGATTGAAGGTGACATGAGGTGCAGTCTATGTATATTATTTTGTCTTGCAGATCTGATAGTGAGAGTGGTAAGATTTATGTTTATGATGGAAAGGGTACAAGTGAACCCCTACACACACTGGACAATAAGCATTCTGCCCCGGTCATACTTATTAAGGTGAGAAATATAAAAAGCATATTTTTGTCTTCAAGGAATCTGCAGATTCAACAAGCCTTGATTTTCATCCAGGTTCCTTTTATTTCACCCACAGTAGTTCAGTATATTCAACTCACTTAATACTATCTCTCATTTATAGACTAGGAAAGCACCATTTGTAAACAACTTTAAATCAAAGCTCAAAACACATCTATTTAATTGATAACAAGCATTTTAGGAGTCCCATAAAGCTCAGTAGAATATATATTTTATGGAATAGTTTCTGCGCTCTATAAATTTATATATTATGCAATAGTTCATGCAATATGCCTCATTTACTTACTTCTAGATTGTTAATACTTTCTTATTTTAGGTGAATTGCGAAATATAAAAGTGATATAGATTCATAATCTTTAATCTCTAGACACTATGGGCCTGTATTCCATAAAGTCAGGTTTAAAGTTGTGGTTTAAGTATGGATGGCCAATTGTTACATAAATCACTAACAGTGGAGATAACATATTTCAGCTCATTTGGCTCTTAAATCATTCATAATTATCTAGGAAGTATAAACAGATGATTGTCTTCACCATCGATGAATCAGGAAAGAGCAGAGTAAACATAAGAAATGTACAACTTAATAAAATTTTGACACTTTTGGCTTCCCATAATTTTAGCACAGAGTTAGACCATAGTCTAAGTTAAACCCGACTTCAGAATACAGGCCTACGGGCCTGTATTCTATAAACTCAGGTTTAAATTTGTGGTTTAAGTATGGATGGCCAATTGTTACATAAATCACTAACAGTAGAGATAACATATTTCAGCTCATTTGGCTCTTAAATCATTCATAATTATCTAGGAAGTATAAATAGATGATTGTCTTCACCATCGATGAATCAGGAAAGAGCAGAGTAAACATAAGAAATGTACAACTTAATAAAATTTTTGATACTTTTGGCTTCCCATACTTAAACCACAACTTTAAACCTGAGTTTAAGTTAAACCCGACTTCAGAATACAGGCCCATATTTGTTGAATTCATGTCCCTTTCCACCAGTACAATCCAGTTTTTGAGGTTGCTCTCTCCGTCGATAAACAAGGCATCTTGGAGTATTGGATGGGACCAAAGAAAGACTACTGCTTCCCATCTTGTGTTAGCTTCGAGTACAAGACGGATACAGATCTATATGAGTTTGTCAAGGTATGTGTGCATGTAATTCAGCCTGGGAAATACATTTCAAGAACATTTAATTCAATTCATTTCAATTTGCATTTATTTCATTCTCAATGAAATAAATTATAAGGTATGAGAAACAATATATTTTACAAGCAAGAGTAAAAAATTAAAATGAAATGGGGAACTGCATAAGTAAAGCCAAGTGGCCTTGTGTAAGTGCAGTTTCCAAAATGTTGATAACATGACATGGTATAGAGAAACAATAAGTTGAATAATTAAACATGATATATAAACAATAAACAAAAACAAACAGAAAAACAACATAAAAGGTGTCAATCTACAAGAAAAAAATAACTATACATATTTAAGATATAGGAACTTCTTCAATCTTTTTTTGAATGACCTAACAGACTTGCTTTCAACTACATCTCTAGGAGTAGAGTTCCAAATCACAGGGAAATTATGTCATACACATTTCATTACATAATTAGTTTTAACTGGCCATAAGGGATTATATTTCAGAGCAGTTTCAATATATATTTACATATTGGAAATGGAATAAAAATTCAGTGAATTATCTCTTGCTGCTCTTGCTTGGAATATTAATTGCTAGGATGATAAGAAACTGACACTAATTCCCCCTACTTGTTGTTCAATAGAAATGTATATATATTTTGAAAGGCCTTGAAATTTTCCAATTCTAAATTATTATCAATATTATATCGATTAGCTTTTGATAAACCGGTTTCATATTTCTTCCTACCTGCATATAGTGTAAAACAGTGCCTACCAGTCTTAACTTCTCTCCTGATGGTAAACTTGTTGCAACGATAGCCAAAGATAGAAAGGTAAGCGTATTTATGACATACACATTCTGTTAAGTTGTGGTTGGGGGGGGGCTAGGAATGAGGATTCCATGTTGTGGGCACTGCAAGGATATTTTCAAGTTAAGATTGATTGCAACTGCACAAGTAACAATGCACATTTTGATAATATTTCTTCAAAAAATGCTAACAAAATAAATATATTTTCTTTGAATTTTTTTAAAAGGTTAGCTGGAATTTCCCCTTGCCACTCCTCCCTCGAGCATGGTTTGAGTTCCCCTATATGTTTTATACACAGCAACAGACTTTGTTGATTTTCACCAGTGTCCCTACACCCTAGGCCCGGGGGGGGGGGGGGGGGGCCACTTTCATTGATGAGTGGATACCATGCGCGACCAAAAAAACATATAAAAAGGATGTCTTTTTCAAGATAGGGCACCTTACGTACGTAACGTAATAAAGGTGTCAAAAACACTAAAATAATGAAAAAAGGGTATCTATTTGTATCTACATGTTTAGGGTCAAATTTGCGAGGGTATAGAAAATGAAGACTACATGTATTTTGTTTTGTAAAGGATGTACTTTTTGCCCCAAGAGTCAACACTACGTGTTTAGAGTACTATTTGCATGAGGTTTGGGAGGTACTATACCCAATGATGTAGGTAAATGTAAAACCGACGACCAACGTCCGTGACATGACAATTGAAATATCGCTGTACACTTGTTTAGGGGCTCAATTCACGGAATACTTGCCAATATAGTATCGTTTTGTTTCCAATACTTGTTAAAGGTAGGGTTTCACACACCAATACTTGTTAAGGGCGGCATTTTCAGAATGTGGAAAATACGTGTTTAGGGTGCTTTTCGAGACCCCATGGTCGCGCATGGTATCCACTTGTCAATGGAAGTGGCCCCTCCGGGACCCTAGGCAGCCCTTCCCATGTATGAAATTCAGTGTTTTATTGATCGATGTAAGGAGTGTCCAGTATTCCCTTTGTATTGTCTATGGGTGATATGCTTAAAGGTCAAGTCCACCTCAGAAAAATGTTGATTTGAATCAATAGAGAAAAATCAGACAAGCACAATGTTGAAAATGTCATCAAAATCGGATGTAAAATAAGAAAGTTATGACATTTCAAAGTTTCGCTTATTTTTAACAAAATAGTTATATGAACGAGCCAGTTACATCCAAATTAGAGAGTCGATGATGTCACTCACTATTTCTTGTTTTTTATTGTTTGAATTATACAATATTTTCAGTGATATGCTTGTTGAATTTTTCTCTTTTTATTCAAATAAAGTTTTTGTTGGGGTGGACTTGTCCTTTAAACATGAGATACTTTGGCAGCTCGGCAATGACTGGGTTGATAATGCCACTACCCCATGTGCTTAATAACATGGATAGAATTATAGACCAATTCAGCTTGGGCACTGTTTCAATGGTAATTCCTTATGGGGAGGAGGGGGGCTTCAAGTATCTGTATCTGTCCGTTGACGTACAATCACCAGCATATGGTTGTCGCTTATGTTTGGGGTTAGGGGGTCAAGCGCTGAACGCAGTTAATTTTGGTAGTGTGCTTTGGAGACAGGGGTGTTTATGTCCAAACTTTCAAGTTTGAGTATGCCTAACGGAAGATGATTTATGCACTGACATTGCAACTCACCTGGTTCCTTTTTCTTACCATCGAAAGAGATTTTTGTTCTTCTTTTGAGAGCTAGTACAGTAATGCCCGCCAAAATAAGAATGCTCTGTGGTCTGATTCATAACATGAACACCAGTGACCATCATTATTGTAATATCGTTGGTGCTTTCATGTTATTATTAATTGTTATCATTATCATTACTGTCAGGCATCAGTATGACAATTGACAACAGTAATCGTTGCTGAAGTTTATCCTGACTTAATCATCTGATCACATTTAAACCATCATTATTATTTCTATTATGAATTTCAGATTCGCATCTTTCGCTTTCTGACGGGTAAACTCACCAAGGTGTTAGATGAATCTTTGAAGACATTCACAGAACTTCAACAGATGAGGCAACAGCTACCTGATATGGAGTTTGGTAGACGAATGGCAGTAGAGAGAGATTTGCAGAAATCGGATGCATTCTCTCTTGCAAATATCAGTGAGTTTTTTTGGGGGGGTTCTTCTAATGCTCAAATAAACAAATTGAGGTACCTTTAATATGTATTAATTTCTATGAATTACATAAGATATGCGTGTAAAACTTTGCAGTGATTATAGTGATTGAATTGACAAAATTAAAGGTGATAGTGTAATATGATGTTGGTGTTTGTAATTTGATGGTGATTGATTCCATTAACAAAAACAATGATTATGATGGTTATTATGGTGATTGCTATGGTGATGACTATTGTGATGATAATCATGATGGTGAAGTAATGACAATGACAAAAAAATGGTAATGGTAATGATGATAATGATGATGTTGATGATGGTGATGACGATGGTGATGATGATGGTGATGATGATAATGATGATGGTGATGGTGATGTTGATGATGATGGCGATGGTGATGATGATGATGGTGATGATGGTGATGATGATGATGATGATGGTGATGATGATGATGGTGATGATGATGAGGATGGTGATGATGGTGATGAAGATGTTGATGATGATGATATTGATGGTGAAGATGATGATGGTGATGATGATGACGATGATGATGATGAAGATGTAATGTGACAGTGACAGTTATGAAACTGATAGTGATGTTTACAGAGGTGCGATACAATTTGATTTCTCCTTTTCTTACAGTCTTTGATGAGAGTGGTTACTTTGTTTTGTATGCTACCATGCTTGGTATCAAGATACTCAACCTACACACCAACAGGATATCAAGAATTATAGGAAAGGTGAGTAAACTTGATACTCATCAGCAATTAGATACTTGTTATCAGATACATGTACTTGCTTGTTATCATAGTTAGACCTGAAGTGGAATAAATATACATCAGGTATAAAATGAGCTTCTCTCAGATGAGTATACATTATTATTGCACCTGTTTTACCTGCTTCTATATTGAATTGTGTGATGCAGGCGAGACAGCAAGGGGCATTCATTTTGGCAAAATTTATTACCTATGATAAATACTAGACTATATAATAAGCTTATGATCAACCAATCAATCGGCACTATTACAGTTGCGTAATAGCACTATCTTTCACTTGCCAAAGTTGTCGATAAGCATTTTGAAAACAGTAATTTCCAGATTTCGATAACTCGGTGTGTATGAGGTCTTTTTATTTGTCCATCTGTCTCTGTCTTACCCTTCCAGCAAGAGAATGTTAGGTTCTTGCATCTCAGCATGTATCAAGGGAAACCCAAACAAACAAAGGGCGCCCTCACGCTAGAGATGACCGCATCCGACAATCCTGCCTTACAGGGCAGCGAAGCAGACCCTACCCTGGTATGCAGTGCCTTCAAGAAAAACCGTTTCTACCTCTTCACAAGGAGGGAGCCCGACGATGCAAAGAGGTGAGACTTGGCAAAAAAGGAGGGGGGGGGGGGGCCGGGGGGGGGCCGGGGGCGGGCAAAGGGTAAAATGTTCAACTATGAATCCATCATAAATTCCTTATCATACTCTGAGATTAATGTACATATGAATCGCTAGTACTGCCAACAGTCCTGATGAACTGAGCTGTTACACTGCAAAAACACTGGTGTTAATTCAACACCAGCCTGGTATCTACATTGGAAAACACCAGAAAGGTGTTGAAACACCAATTTGGTATTAAGCTAACACCAGATAGGCATTTAAGTAACACCGATTAAACAATATCGGTTTGATTCTAAACTGGTGTTGTTTCAACACTTCTCAGGTGTTTGCTGATATGAATAGCAGGATGGTGTTAAATTAATACTGGTGATTTTGCAGTTTGGTGTATATAGGATCAGTAATTGTTTCTCCTCCTTCAAGCTACATGTACATAATGTAATATGGGATATTTGACAGCAGAAACCTTTGTTTTCCTTTGGTTTATGTTAAAAATATTCAATGCAGGTCATGTTTTTTTTTCTCTCGCTCTTTGCTTTGGGGAGGAGAAAGGCTTCAGAACCCTTTGAAGATTATACCAGATGATGAGAAAATTTAATGTAAATGTTTTTTATATGATTTGGAGCATGTCCACCTTTTTAAGATGTGATATGATATCAAAACATTTCGGAGGTACAAGACAGACTACGAAAAATCAGTGTAGAAGTAGAAATGCTGCCTGTAGAAAATGTTTATTCATCTGTTTATTTATTTTTGTTTTATTGTTTAGTAATGAAGCTGAAAGAGATGTATTCAATGAGAAACCAAGCAAAGAAGAACAAATGGCTGCAACACAGGTATGATCCAATTTCCATTTTTACCTCAATGATTATTATTATGGTTACTACCATTAGTTAGCCCTTTTACTTTACAATTGTTTGTGTGATATACTTTTGAGTGATCAAAGTTTTTTATGCCTCAGTTACATAACATGCCTGTTCTAATTACATTCAATTCAATTCAAATTTATTTCCACAATCAAAAATATATGTATATACAAATCATTGACATTAAAAGATATTTTACACATGGAGGGGTCAAAGAAGCACAACTGCTTGTATAAAATGGCCCCAAAGAAAGAATAAATCATATTAATACATGTAAAATAAACAATAACAATATAATCATAGTCATAACATAATTACAAATAAGTCTAAGAGAAAGGAGGGGGGGGGGGGGGTGAAAACAAATCATTACAAATCATTATACATAGAGGTATATTTTCAAAGTCAGAACCATGTCATTCATGCGGGAATCCTGCAATGGGCCAATTCTCACACTTCATCCTAGACAAAACAATTACGGTGAATGCAAGAAACTAAAGTCTCTATGAAAAGATGCATAGCGCCCTCGCATCAGGATTCCTGGTAAAAGACTTGACAGAGACTTTTGACAAGGTACCTTAGGAGAATTTTGACCTAGGAAAGGTATCTAACACATGCATTGTATAATCCTGTGTCAAGCAATTACTTTGACTTGACAAATAATCAACTCATGGAAAGTCAACTCGCGTGGGATTACCTGTATACTCAAGGAGCATTTTATTGTTTGTAGCTAAATATATCAGGTTTTGCATGAATGGGACATGGTTTAGGACTGAATTAGCTGATATTTATTTATTTTTCTTCTTCCTCCCGTACCCTAGGGTGGATCAGCCCAGAGACTATCCAGTACTGCTATTCTTCATACAACTATGGGTGATGTCCATGTAAAACTCTTTACAGAAGAGTGAGTATGGTGTCTTTCAAGTCACATTTCCTGAAAAAAAAAAATGTTTGATATATATGTGACAAATGTTAACCCTACTTGGGGCTAGTTTTGTAAGGAGTTAAAACTATGGCAACTTGTCTCCATTATTTTAAATGCCATGGAATCTTGGTCCAATTATGCACATAGGATTGACAGTGATCTGGGGCCCGTTGCAGAAAGAGTTGCAATCAATCGCAACTCTAAAAATCATGCGCAACTTGATTTTCAACCAATCACCAGCGCACATTTTGGACTTGCAATTTATTTTTTGACTTGCGTTTAAACGCAACTCTTTCTGCAACGGGCCTCTGTTGGTTTGGGGGTCATGAGGTCAAAGGTCAAGAGGTCATTATACTGTACACATATCTCAGTCTCACAGTTATTCATCTGAGTGTTGATTATCTGATTAGATTTAGGGGTCACAAGGTTAAAGGTCAAAGAGGCCATAATTTGAAATGTGTGAAGTTAGGTTGTGATCTAGTTATATCCTTAATCTTGTCATTGCAGAGGCATAAATTTTCATTAGTTGCTCTCCTATTTACTGTGCATAAATTCTATATTACATATTTTCAGAGATTTTTGATGTCTTTTATTTGTGATCTGACTTACCATTTTATGCACCATACCGTAGGAATAATACATTCTAATAGATTATTTCATCTTGAATCGTTAAAATGAGCCAAAAATCGATGGAATTTGTACACTACATGAAGGAGATATGCTTGAACATAATTTCACAATTAATGCACAGGTTTATATCTGTTATTATCTGTTGATTGGTTTTCATTAATCTTTTGTTGGTATGTTTCTCCCATTTTTCTGCTTTTCTTGGTAGCAGTTTACGTTTGGACGACCTTGCTCTTTAATTTTTATCACATTTTAATGGGTCAAGGTGAATTTGTCTATTTATAATTCTGATGGTAGCGTGTTCAAAACACTATTTCTGATTATATGAGTAATGTATTGTGTTGACAGAATCACTGATATTAGATTATTAGGATTAACCCAGGATTTTATAAAACTTCTTATACATGTAGGTAGTAGAATGTTACTGATAAGTTGTAAAAAAAATTCTGATCGTAAAGACTTCTTTATTAGACAAGTTAACAAGTGGTATGATGGTGGGCCCCAAGTCTGCGCACCTAACAATTTTAGTTAAGATTTAACATGAATTTCTTCTTATTTTACAAAACCTTTCAGTTGATAATGTTCCTTACATCATAATGAGTTAGTGTGCCAAATATCTCATAAAAATTTGAAAGAAATATATGATTTTCTTGGAAAAAACCTTGGGCAGTCATTTTCAGATTGAAAAAAAAAATGGTACCCCATGTCTGCGCACTCATTCACTTTGCACACGATTCGGGGATTTTGATGACAGAGGCTGCATTTTGAGGCTGTCACATGAAATGCCCTGAATTCATTATTTTTCCACCATTTTGAGTCGGATTTTTTATGAATACCTGTCTATTTATTGCATGTGTAAAGTTTGTGCTCATTGCGTATCTTCTTTTACTAGAATCATGCAGATACGCGGGTGTGCAGACTGGGGAGACCGTGCAGACATGGGGGAACTGACCATATATGCTTTATGGGACACTACCAACACATTCATCTACATATGCCATTTGTAGGAAATGCGTACCCGATGGGTGTTTCATAAAGCTGTTTGTAAGATAAGAATACTGAGGAACCTTTCTTATGTGCTGAATAATCACCAATGAACATTTAATGGTGAATATCATTTAGCACAAGAAAGGATCACCAGTTGTTCTGAAAGTCAATTGTAACTTATGAAACTGGTCAGAAGGAGTACCTTGAATGCTTGAGCACCCGATCAGAGTAGCCTTGCTTCAGCTTGGGTAATAGTATGCAGTGTTAAATTGAAACACTGCATGAAGCTGTATATAAAGCTTGCATATTATTGTTGTTGTATCCCAGATGCCCAAAGACCATAGAGAATTTCTGTGTACACAGTCGGAATGGATACTATAACGGACATATCTTCCATCGAGTCATCAAGCAGTTTATGATTCAGACGGGGGATCCACAAGGTGAGATGTATTTCTGGTAAATGAATTACTAGCTCTAATGTATTCCTCTATCAAATGTCATCGTAGCTTTCATTTCTCTTCCGCTTCTGCTCTACAACTCTACTCGCCAATTCAAGACTTTGTGATATTTGCAATTACACAGTGAACTAGCCTACTCTGGACCAACTTTATATCATATGCTCTAGAATATCTTTTTTCCTGAAACATACAAGACATGGGCCATGGATGAGAATTGAAAATTTAAAGACATATTTAATGATAAATCCCAATTAAAGGGAAGAGTAATCGTTAGAACTACATGTGAGATCCACGAAAGCAGTAGTCGTTAAATGAAGAGAATTACAATGAGTATAGTTGATTTCACGGTCAACCACCTTTCATGGGCCTATCCACTATCTTTCACGTTGGAGCGCTTTGGCCCAGTGGATTGGTCTCTGGACTTTGAAAGAGAGGGTCGTGGGTTCGATTCCCAGCCATGGCGTTAATTCGTTCCGCAAGAAGTTTATCCACATTGTGCTGCACTCGACCCAGGTGAGGTGAATGGGTACCTGGTAGGATTTATTCCTTGAACGCTTTAGCGCCTATTGATATGGCGGCTCAGCTACAGCTGGGTTAATAATATGATACGTTATGATATAAGTATCAAAGCGCAGTTGAGTATATAAACTGCGCTATATAAATGGACATATTATTATATGTTGGTCCTGGAAAGGACCACCCAAAAGTCGACACTTTCGACAAGTGTGTTCTTGTCGTCTTCAGGGGAATGTCGAAACGTGGTGTTTGGGTGGTCCTTTTCAGGACCAACATAGATTGCCCACGAAAGAATACATGGTGTACCGTGAAACCTACTTTCCTGTTCTTCTTCTCCATGGAAACATTCAACCTTCAGAAGTCAAAGAATTACAATGATGAATGCAGGATGGCAAGTACACTGTGGAGGACCAATCTCTCAGGATTGACACGCATCAGTGGTGTCATTACAAGGGTGGAACATGCATGCATATATTATGAAACAATTCTTACAAATCCTGTCACTTCTATTGTGTGTATTCAGGTAATGGAACCGGAGGAGAATCAATATGGGGAGGAGAGTTTGAGGATGAGTTTCATCCTAAACTAAGACACGATCGTCCCTACACACTCAGCATGGCCAATGCAGGACCAAATACCAATGGCTCTCAATTCTTCATCACTGTAGTCCCATGTGTAAGTAATCATGTATGCGTTTATTAATAATAATAAATAATTTAGGGGTTTGTATAGCGCACATATCCACCTTGCTACCTTGCTAGGTGCTCAAGGTGTTCCTATATTACCCCGGCTAAGCTAGTCTACTGATTCTGATGCGCACAGACTGAACGACACGACACCCAATATAGAATACATG
This sequence comes from Lytechinus variegatus, assembly GCF_018143015.1. Classification (NCBI taxonomy): domain Eukaryota; kingdom Metazoa; phylum Echinodermata; class Echinoidea; order Temnopleuroida; family Toxopneustidae; genus Lytechinus; species Lytechinus variegatus. Next base: position 19,409,872 of record NC_054750.1, read on the forward strand.
GGTCAAAATAGATTTTCTATACAGATTGAAGTAGTCATCATCATCATGGTACGGAAGAAGTAGGTGTTCCTGTAGAACTTCCGATCGTTCCTTTGAGTTAAGCTTTACTACACCTTAATGAATTGACTAACATTTGTGGAGGGTGGACTTTGTGGCATACAATGAAGATGAATTTCAATATTCATCAGCAGAAGAAAATATTGTTGAATACAGATGTATATTGGCCTTCGTAGAATTCTTTGACATTATTTGACAGAAGGTAGAGAAAAGGGGGACCCCACCCCCGCCAGCTATACAATCTACCAACATATTTCGGCCCATTTGAAATTAATGTAGGCTTAAAGCATACCTTTTCAATCAGAGCAAAATTTTCACTGACATGAACTGTCATGATTTTATTTTTCTTCTTCTCTTCCAGCCTTGGTTGGATCAGAAGCACACCGTGTTCGGACGGGTAATCAAGGGCATGGAATGCGTCCAGAAGATCAGTGAGGTCAAAGTTCACCCCAAGACCGATAAGCCCCTGGATGACATACGCATCGTCAGCATATCCGTCAAATGATACCAGCGTGCGTGGATTGTGAAATATCAGGGCCCTGTACCAAAGCTTTATAGCGAGTGATCGTAGGACTGATTCTCATGATTTGTGTTTGTTTCAATCTGCTTTGGAACAAAAGTTCTCTCGCAATTCGTAACTTCTTTTGACATCTTGAGCATTTTGTAAAAGTGGAATTGGCACTATGACAATACCATGTATTACTATCATACACAGTAATGCAATCAATCATCGATGTCAGCCCCATGATCATTTGTTAAGCTTTATAATATGGGATCTCAGATCTTATGATGGAAAGTGCTGTTGAAGACTGTGCAAACCTCCCTACCAAATACCAATTATGGTGCATAACAGATCAATATTATTGGTACAGGTCAAGGGTCAATGAACTGACAAGCACATATCGATTGTGGTTTGCTTACTCCTGACAAAAATTAGGATTGTGTATGTGTTTAATTTTGCTTTCACTTCATAAAAATAATAGCTGGATTTATAAAGTGCTTATGCCTGAGGATACAAAGCACTGCTATGTTGCCCCGGGGTCAGTCGCGCCGCCCATATACATGTAGGCGCTCAAGCATTTCCTTTGAATTTCTTCCTATCGTAGAAACCATCAAATTAATACCCTGAATAACAAAATGCTGAATTCTGCTTATCAGTATTTTGTACTGAAAAATGAGAATACTTGATGGTTTCATGAAAAATACTGATTTCTACTAAAGTTTCAGTTTGATGTGTTATCCTAAAATATTTATTTGAAATACTGATTTTCAGCTTTTTAAACACTGAAATGTTCTTGTTTAGGTTGGCAGGTCTATATTTCGGTTCACTTCAAAACAGTCTGTAAGTTGCCTTTCTTGCAATAGTTATGTACTGTGGTAGAATATCAGATGAATTTTGATATGCATTATTTTGGTCAAGAAGCACAGAAAATTAAGTTAACTGTTGGCATCTTATGTTATAAGGATAGTTAAGTAAGTGATCATATTAGAAGTAGAAGGAAAAGAGGACCTACACATGTATGTAGAGACAGTTATTTTCTGTTTTATAGAAAATTTACAAAACACAAAGCAAGAATTCTTTTGTGCAAGGATAAATTCAATGAATTTTCACATGAAGAGTAAAGAACCAACAATGGATTACAGGTGAACTGAAAATCACTGTCCTCAGTAATGTAAGGACTACGATTTGTTTTGGCTTTCATTTCAGCCAAACTGCTTGCTATTCCTCGGTTTATTTGCACGGGAGGGGGGGGGTGGGGGTGGGACTCAGTATACAATGCATAGTGGGTATGTGCCGCAGAGGGGACCCCCATTTTTACACTCAAATTTCCGTTCCAAGGCATAGCATTTTTGTCTTATTGAGAAAACGAACAAAGAAAGCAGCTCCAAGGCATATCATTTTCTTCTTATCGTGAAAAAGGAAGAAAGAAATCCACTCCAAAGCTTCGTATATTTTCCGTTACGCCGTTCCGGTCGCATTGATCTGCTACAATGAGCCGCAATTTTGGTGAAAAGCGGTTGCTGAGCGCTGTCTGACCATTGCCTCTGTGCTAGCGCACCAGGCGCCCGTGCCGACGGGCTAGCTGCATGCATGTGTGCCCATTCCATAGGGATGCATATACGCACTCACATGCAGGCGACTCGTTCCAAGGACCCCCGTTTTCACAAACATTTGTAGTTCCGAAGCCCGGATAACAAATAAAAAGTTTATTGAATTTTAAAGTTTAACAATATTTTGTGAAAACAGTCGTCATGAATATTCATTAGTTGTACTGATGTCACATCCCCACTTGTTCTTTTGTATTTCATTATAAGAAATAAGGTTTATACAAATTTCTTCCTCCAAGAACTAGAAAAATTGGATTGACAACTGATTTAATGCATTAGATATATATTGCTGTAACTTATTTCATTACAAGGGAGACATATTATTCACACAAATATGAAATAATGAAAACAATTATGATTTCATGTAATAACATAAGAAAACAAAGTGGGGATGTGACATCATCAGCACACCTAATGATATTCATGACGACTGTTTTCACTAAATATTGCTAAACTTTAAACTTCAACAACTTTATTATTTGTTATCTGATTTTGATGAAATTTTCAGCATTTTGCTCAGTGAATTCTACTCTATGTATTAAGATATAAATATTTCCAGCCCAGACCATGCCTTTAACTCAAGATTTAACATGAATTTCTTTTTATTTCACATTATCATATTCTGATGAGCAAGTGTGCAAAAATTCTCATACAAATTTGAAATATAAGATGTTCTCTGGAAAAACCTTGCCACTCAGTTTCATATTGAACAGAAAAATGGTGCCCCATATCTGAGCACCCATTCACTTTACATACGATTTGGGGTCTTCGATGAGAAAGGTTGCATTTTTAGGTCGTCACATGAAATTTTTCTACCATTTTGAGTCAGATATTCAGAATGAATATCTTTCTCTGTATTGTATGTGTAAAGATTGTGGTTGTTGCACATCTTCTTTTACTAGAATTGTGCAGATACGGGTATGTGCAGACTTGGGGACCTTACCATACATCTTAAGACATTATGAAAATGTCTGGTTCCTACTTTATTGATTTTAGAAATTACTGCTCTAGCATACAATGGGACCACATTTTAGGATGCAGTATATGAGATCTTAATTGAAGGACCTTTGAAAAATACATCACCAATGGTTGCCTCGCTGGAAGAAGGGTGTCAACTTTTCCATACACTGTACATTATGCAGAAATTAATGCCATTCTGCCAGCAAGGTAACCATTGGTGATATATTTCTCAAAGGTTCTATTCGCGTAACACGCATGAGCCAACGCCCTTATGCAAGCTGCACAGGGATTAAAAATCAACGCACGGCAGCCAAGTGATGAAATCTGTTTTATTGGCAACTTCATATTGTAAAGCTCTGAATGTTAATGATTGCTAAACTAATTTTTACATTAACCAACCTTTATAAGGGATATCTTTGGAGCAGCTGAAAGGTATTATTCATCAGGGTTAATGGTATTAAGACATTTCTTGGCCAAGTAATTTCATACAAAAACTGAAACAAAACATCACCAGAATAGTTGTATAAATTGAGACAAAGCTTTAACTGTACTTTGTATGACACATTCAAACTTTATTAATTATAAATTTCAACCTCTGTACAATTTCTACATTTTATGATACAGTACATTAAAAATAGACTTCGGATAAAATTATTTGAAATGTACATCTTATTACATAAAAACTCTAAATACATCTATATAAGATTATACAATCAATATATCTAACATGATCATCTTTTTTCCCAGTTAAAAGACCTAAAAGTTAATCATGTGAAGACCTATGAATTAGCCAATAGCAATAATAGTTGTAAATCACAATATTCCATATGTGCTAAACGCAAACACGTGAATAATTGGTTTCTAGCTGAAATTTTAATTTTGTAAGAGAAAGTTGTAACAAGGGAGAAAAGAAGATGACTTCGGATGCTATGTCTTTGTGTACAAGCATGTACATGTATTTAATGTATGTAAATAAATATTTTGTACAACATTAGTTCACCTTTACTGTTGTATTTTATATATATTTTGTAGAATGGGCATTTTAACTCTTAACTTGCCAGATGAATTGCAGCTTGATGAGATGTGTGTTTATGGTTTCAATCAGTAACAGCAGTATTTTAAGATAAGTTTTTTCCCCCTTCTCATGAAGTCTTCCCTTCAAATACACTTCTTACCAAAGACCCACCATGTTGCTTTGAAAAAGAACGTCAAAATCTACACTTATTTTTTAGGCCAGTGCTATTTCACAAGCATTTCATTACAATCCTACTCCAGGATAAAACATTTTGAGATGTAGGATTTTGACATACACCCGCTAGTATGATGAATAATTTCCTCCTTATCTTAACCACATTAATCCCAGAATATTTGCCAGAAAAATTAGAAAAAATGTATTTGTATGTTCCCAGGCATTCTTCTTTTTCATTAGTATAGAGATCACATGACCATCATATTTAATTCATTTCAGACTGCTTGATGAAAAAGTATAATGTAAATGCATAGAAGCGAAAATCAGAAGGTTCACCGTGCCCCTTTGAGGTCAAAATTCACTCTTTAAATTCCCCATTTGTTTACATGATATGAAATGAAATTGGGATACAACATTGCTTGCAAAGTGCAATGTACAAAGATTGGCAATTTTCATTTTTACATAGTTATTCACGATATCTAGCGATATATCATCCCCAATTAATAGTGATTGCAAAGGCAGGGTGTTTTCTTCATCCCATAGCTACAAGAGGGACTGCCCCCTCCCACCATTTTTTTTGTTGAAAATAGTAAAAAAAAAGGGGTAATAAAAGAAAGAGGGGAAAGTGACAGAGAGAATAAGAGAGGACTGGGTGATGCAACTCTACACACCCCTATTATTTAATTGAGATAACCATTGCCCCTTCCTGTAGCAATATCAAGTAACAATAGAAGAGCAACTTGGGCAACGAGCCAAAAGTCAGAGCATCGTCTCTGTCATGCAGGGGAGTGTTTCATGAAGGACATAATGGAGGTTTTATTTGACAAGTCCTGTTTTATCCAACAGTTACCATAGTAACAGTGCTTCTCAGCCAATCAAAAACAAGGAAAGTTGTCAGGTCAGATTGAACTGTTGAATTGCTCCCAGGCATCCTGCAGACAGCTTTTCATCCAAACGCCGTGTACGTCCTTGCTTGCGTTCATCCACTACTGGTGTCACTCTTCATGTACCCATCACAAACCTAAGGGGATTTGGAGACCATGCCTTTTCATCTACTGCTCCATTTCTTTGGAACTCCCTCCCTTCTTCGCTTCGTGAAATTGACGGCATAGAACTCTTCAAACCGTCCCTCAAAACTCACTAATTTCTGCAGATGTGTAGTAATTAACTTATTGGATAAGCCTGCGCCTATGAATGTTTTGAAAAGATATATGGCACAATATAAATGCTGTGGATCATCATCAAAAGAGGCGCTGACCTAGTGTAGTGCAATAATATGCAGATGAGTGACTTCGACGATAGTACAGCCATACTCAACCAAAGTCATACACCATATAACAGCTCTCTGTATTTCCCAGCAAAATGCTTCTCGTGGTCACTCAACCGTCATTGATGAATTCAGCCCTTGGCAGTCCTGTGGGTCTCTTATATTAAATGCTACAGAGAGGCATATTTCTCAATTTCATTTCACCTTGAAATATGTTCAAATACAGTGAAACTTGTGTTAGCAGGCGCCTGTCTTTAGTGAACACTTAATAGATTTGCGTGAAAGCACAACATGTGTATCAGAGCCTGTCTACCAGGCTAAAGTTTGTTTTTCCCTTTGAATGGTTACTATAAACATGTTTCACTGTATGTGAACTTCAATTCACTTCTCTATGACGCCTCGTACTAATACACGGCATATCTTCATTTCAGGATAGCTTTAATGATGATGATGAATAGCATATGTACAATGCCATTTATGTACTTGCGAACACTTGTCAAAGGCACTGACTCCCACAAGATGAATCTTCTAGTATTCACAGTCCAAGGAAAAGCATCCAAATGGATTGTCAATCATATACGGAAGCTACGAAGCAGTTTGCATCGACCGTGGGAAGTAGGCGCTCATGAGAGGTGGCTGTCCCTGGCCAGCGGCACCGGCAGGATCCCCTCCCTGTTCCCCGGGCTTACCCCCTTGCACCGGTCCTCCACCCCTGGGCCCTGGTATGGATGGGACACGCCCCCTTACAGCAGGGGGGTGTGTCTGGGAGAGAGGTTGAGATGGAGCCACATGTGGAGGTCTCTGTTGGTTCATAGCATGCAGGGGATAGCTTGGTGGAGGGGCCGTTCTCATCGGGCCAGCTTGTTCTTGTCTTTGGAGGTATTTGGGGTCCAATGCAGGGCTGGAAATTTAAAAAAATACAAAAAAAAAAACATTGATACGGTATGTCTTGCTTACTAAAAGTGCATCCCTGTTTAACCATTAATAAAGTTGGTTTATTTGAACCATCTCACAGCAAAGGTGGGGGGATGTTGATTCCTGTTTTTGAGCAATTTTTGGTCCGACATGCACTTACATAATGTTGCCTAATTTCGTAACAGCATACCCAGGTGGGTGTTTCATAAAGCTGTTCGTAAATGGAGAGCAACTTTAAGAACGACTGGTGATCCTTTCTTATGGTAAATGGTATATCGAATTGGCGATGGTTAAGCGCGTAAGAAGGGTTCACCAGTCGTTCTTAAAGTCACTCTTAACTTACGAACAGCTTTATGAAACGGCCCCCAGGCATCACAAATTCATAAGTTGCGTGGGATTTATTACAAGAAATGTCAGGGGGATCTCACTCCCCCCCACCCCCCCGGGCCTTTTAGGGTTATAAATGGTCGCTGGGTTCTACTTTCACAGCAAATACAACTTATGACTTCATTCACGTTTAAAAATGCAAATATTGGTTGCTTTTTCTTACCTTGCATGAGAGGTATGCTGGATAGCACTGAGACCGGAGTGAGGAGTGCTGAGAGGGACACTGGGATTCGCTGATGGGGTGGAGGTAAGGGCGTGGCGGGGTAGAGCAGCGGTGGTGCTGGTGGTAGGAGGCACTCCTTTGTTAGCTCCTATTGATGGATATTGTACCTACAAAGAGAGAGATGATAATTAATGAAATTTTGATTCCATGGTCCACTAAATGGACATTGTAAAGTAACAACAATTTATTGTTAAAGGATAGAGCCTAAAAAGGAGCTTTAATTCTTCTTCTTCTTGTTTTCATGTCAGTATAATGGTAATTTTGGGACGATAGTCAAGAACAAAAATAAAAACAAAACAAAATACAGTGGTGCTCAAAAATTAGCGAACCCCACCCGAAAATGAATATATTTCAAGTGTTCAAGTTCTATCATGTTCTACATATTTAACTGTGAAGTCAGTGATAAAATATTACATTCAATAAAGTGTTTCTTTGGGCTTGCAGAATATAGCAACGTTACAAAATATTGCATAATGTTGTTATCTACGTTCAATAATCGACATGAAGGAGTGCATATTGGGGTGGGGTTCACTAACTCTTTTGTAGCTTTTGACAGTTGTCTGTATGAATCACTGGTTTCATGAAATGCACCCCTGAATGAAGCGTTCTTGTTTAAAGGTCAAGTCCACCCCAGAAAATTGTTTATTTGAAAAAGTAGAGAAAAATCAAACTAGCATAATGCTAAAAATTTCATGAAAATTGAATGTAAACTGAGAAAGTTATGACTTTATTATGTTTTAAGTTATGATTATGACAAAGTTTCACTTACCGGTATTTTTCACAAAACAGTTATATGCACAACTCAGTGACATGCGAAATGAGACAGTCGATGATGTCCCTCACTCACTAATTCCTTTGTTTATTGTTTGAATTTTACAATATTTCGTTTTTTACAGATTTGACAATACCGACCAACTTGGCTGAACCATATAGTATTAAACAATGCTAATTCTACATGTTCAGGGAGGAATTAATCTTTGTTTCACTTGACAATGAGGAGAAAATTAGAATATTTCATATAATAAAATACACAATAAAATAGTGAGTGGATGATGTCATCAGTCTGCTCATTTGCATACCGACCAGGATTTGCATATAACTGTTTTGTGAAATTAGGCAAAACTTTAAAAATGTCATAACTTTTATTTTACATCCAATTTTGATGAAATTTTAAGTGTTATGCTTGATGGATTTTTCTCTTTCTATCCAAATTAACTTCTTGTTGGGGTGGACTTGTCCTTTCACTAAAATAAAATATTGATGAAACCTTACTTACCCCTGCAGGTTTATAAGATGTGACAGGTGGTGGTCGAGATGACGGCTCAAACGTACCATGGCGCTGAGAGAGGTGAACCTCATTAACCTGCTTGTTTAGCCAATTGATTACTAAAACAGAGTTAAAATAGATAAACACAAATTGAAATACATCAAAACAAGTTAAATGTAAAACTACATGTAGTTAAAACAAAGTTAAACAAGTTAAGACCTAAAAGCCCCCTCACACCTGTCCAAATGTAGGTGGACGAAGGGTGACGAATGGGAAAGCTGCACGAAATGCACGCGAACTCAACAAATTCAAATAAAATTTCTGTCAAATTTTGCGAACAATATCTATTGTCAAATTTTATCAACGAACGGTAAGCGAAGAATAAATATGACATGTGAAGGATATCGATTTTTGGGTTCACCTCTTTGAGTATATTGCAGCTGAAGACGAGCGAAGGGGTGATATCACCCAAAAGACGAACGAACAGTGAGCAATAGTTTGATATGGCGTGCGATTAGAAACGAAGACGAGAGAACAGATAAGGCGTTCTTGTACTCTTGTGTCATCGTGTTTCTTAGTTAAATGTTCTTTCAGATCGGTCCACTTTGGCAAAATCGCGAGGAGAGACTATGTGCGACAATAACACATGAACGATAAGCAAACGATTACCACAGACTAAAGAGATGCGAATTCAAACAGATGACCCAAGATTTTTCAATTCGTCAGGAAATTTTAAACATGTTTAAAATTTCTGCACAAATTTGAATAATCGCAGCTCTTAATTCAGAAAGTGTATGAACTCAAACACGAAGGGTATATATGATTTACTATCAGATACCATAGAAAAAGATTTTTAAAATGCCTTTCGCCAGCCATCGCGAGGCATATACCAGGCATATTGTTTGTCATTTTCAGCATAACTCACCATTTTCATTAGTTTTGAGTAATTGTTTGCTTTCCTCAAGTTTGCCTGTTGTCCTCTCTAGAGCATCCTTCAATCTTTCATTCTGAAAGTCAACATTCCAAACAACAAAATAAAAAGGCATTTTAATCTATTGATACAAATTGACATGAAATTAGGTTTGGTATTCCCTACCTAATTTTTCAGAGCTGCCAACTGGAACAAGAACATGAATCAGTATTTTAAAAGCTGAAAATCATTATTTTGGTGAAGAAATCAGGATTTTCAGAGAAATACCATAGGACAAGATATAAAATTTTAGAAATCAGTATTTTGCATGAAACTATCACTAGTGTTCTCATTTTTGGTACTAAATACTGACATTCAGTACTATACAACTCCCAAGAATGTTCTGTACTCTGATTGGTCCAAATCGGATCACATGACATGGCACAACAGAATTTTTATTCTTAAAAGGAATATCTCCATTTTGACATTTTTGCTCTAGATATCTGATCTGGATGATAATTAAAGTATTAACTGGCTCTGCTTTCGGGGAACATCAAATATACTGCCTTTAAAAGAACCATATTACCCTCGTCTAGAGACTCGGACCAATATGATTCTGTTGCAGGCAACATATTTGATGTTCCCCTCAATTTATTCATTATTCATTCGGCAATTCAAAATTACAGAGTAATATTAATAATTACACAAGTGGAATGCCTCTGGCCGTCTCACCTGCACCACGCAGTTCAATATAGCAGAATGTTCAGTGATGCTTGATTACTATTATGTCCAAGTTTCATGAATCAGATCCATAAACTTTCAAAGTTATGATGGGAATTCAACAGATATCCGCAATTCGGCCAAAGTTCATTGACCCTAAATGACCTTTGACCTTGGTCATGTGACGTGAAACTCGTGCAGGATGTTCAGTGATACTTGATTAACCTTATGTCCAAGTTTCATGAACTAGGTCCATATATTTTCTAAGTTATGATGACATTTCAAAAACTTAACCTCAGGTTAAGATTTCGATGTTGATCCCTCCAACATGGTCTAAGTTCATTGACCCTAAATGACCTTTGACCTTGGTCATGTGACATGAAACTCTAATAGGATGTTCAGTAATACTTGATTAACCTTATGGCCAAGTTTTATTAACTAGGTCCATATACTTTCGAAGTTATGACGTCATTTCAAAAACTTAACCTCAGGTTAAGATTTGATGTTGACGCCGCCGCCGCCGTCGGAAAAGCAGCGCCTATAGTCTCACTCTGCTTCGCAGGTGAGACAATAAAATGACATAAAAATCATACAGGTGCATGCAATATTTGATAGCAGTTTGCCCAGTGCATCAGTAGGTGGCCAGGGAAGAGGAGAGCAAACTTAATCACTGTGACCTGAAGGTTCCTCCGCCAAAGGCCATTCACGATTATATATTCTCTTGATAGTTTCCAATTCAATCAAAATAAATTTTGGCAATTGAAATTTTCATGAATGATACAATGTGAAGTGTATTTTTTTTTTCCAGCAACTTATAGGAAGGTGTTTTTTTTTCCTTGCTCTCATTGGTTAATGATAAACCATTAAAGATAATTAGATAGCCTTTTTTCATGGGATACCAGGAAATATGTCATTCTTAAAGAGCCAATATTGCACTCATCTTCAATTCGTGCAATATTTCCTAACTCATGGAATATATCTTGTATCCCACTCTGAACCATCTAATCTTATAATAATCATATTTACCTCTGCCTCCATAGCGTCGCATGTTCTTTTTAACTTGTCTCTCTCTTCTTGGGTAGAGTGTAACGTCTGACTTTTCTCTTCAATCAACTTCTCTTGTTTGCTCGTCACTGTGTTCTTTAGCTTCATCTATTCAAATCAAATGAAAACAACCCTTTCAATACAGACCCCCTTACAGCAGGGTCTATGGAGTGGTTTGGAAAGTGGGGAGGGGCTGAGCTGAAAGTTGGGGGGAGGGGAGAGGGGTGACCATGCAAAATATCTCAATAAGATTTTTCAGTTTCCTACATGCTCACTGCGAAGAGAGCGAAGTTGGCTCAGTCGGTAAAGCGTCTGCCCGTCGAACCAAAGATCATGGGTTCGAGTCCACCCCGTGCAGATGGCTGAAGCCAGTGCGTTGTGTGTAAACGTCTCTCCTCTGTTTCATAGATGCAGGCTATGTTCCAGTGGAAAATACTCTATCCCTCGAATAGGACGTTACATGGAGACCCCGTGTAGAGAATCACCACCTTGGCATGTTAAGAACCCACTGCACTATTCAAATAAGTGTAGGGGGAAACCTCGGTGTAGTGGTCCACCTGCATTCCCCAACCAGTTATTGGGAGGAAAGACCTACGGGTCACAGTTTTGTCTGCGCGCCAATCTTGGCGACCCAGATTGCAGAGATGCCAACTTTTGGAAATCAGAATTAGGGAGGATTTGCAACCGCCACCAAATTATGTGCGCGTAGCGCACATCTAGAGCGCGGAGCGCTCGACCCTTGTGGCCGGGGTTGAGGGCCCGCCTTAGGGCCCTGGAAGCTCTGGGTTTCTAGATGCTCTCTGGTGCAATCTGACCCTTATTTTGGGGCATTTCACATGTTTTGAAATAAACATTGTTCCCACTTTTTTAACATTAAAAATATCAAATATGCATTTTCACATTGTAAATAAAAAATGAGGGGACAAAAGAAGTACCTGTTCAACAACAATAATAAGGATGAATTATCACTATCGGCTATAGGCAGGTTATGTTCCACTATAAATCCAGTAAAGAAAAGCTCAGCGCTGGTCCCTTGCTTGGTGAAATAAAGACAACAGGGTACTAGTGGAGCTCGAAGATCTTGTCATCGCAATGTCCGTAGGCCTATGGCTATGCCGTTTGCTCCCGAATGAAAGTGCTTCCGAATTATCATCACGACCTCCCTGCTAAACTGAAATGTCCACGCTGCAAATTGCGCAAAATGCATGGTAAATCCCTCTTTCCGACTTCCGAACAAACAGGAACTGGAGACTGTATTCAGTCTTATACTTCTGAGACCATTTCTTGGTCTTCTTTTGTTGATTTTCCGCCATTTCGTGTCAATATCAACCTATCAATACGCCGAAATCACACACCGATATTCCACCGCACGACTCGACAAATCCAGTGGCCGCGAGCGCACACGCCTCGCGAAGCTAGCCGGGCCTACCGGCCTGGTGCACAGTAGATTCCCGTTGGGCATATCACATGCACCAGCTTTTCGCTGCTCCTTATTTGTCTACTTTTCACACAGAATTTAGTAGCAGCGAACGTAATGGAGTTACTACATGCTAAAGTTAGCAGACGATACATGTCCTTCCAATCCAATTTGATCAATGCAAAAAAATCGTAATTTCGGGAGGATAAGGATGGTTATCGTAAGGGCGGGAGTTGGGATGAATTTTCGGGAGCCTCCCGATGAGGGTTGGCATCTCTGAGATTGGTTGGCTCCTCCAATGCGCATTTGAATGTCTTTGACAGATATATGGCGCTATAAAAATGTGCATCATCATCATCACTGAAAATAGTACTGGCACAGTGATTCAAAACTATACTATTTGCCAAAGATTTGGCATTAATATATCTCATTTGATTGATATGATAATAGAAATTTAAAACTAAACATCTACCTTGCATGAACACTAGAATTCTGCAGGCAATAAAAAACTATGTAAAGACATGTGTCTTTACGTCTGTACAAAATGTTGCATTGATCGGAACCTTTTACGGCCGAGATCTGAAGGGGTAGGTCAAATTGACTCTCCTCCCGTCCTCCCCCACCCCCCTTCTCTACCAATCTCGGCCCAGAAAACGTATAAGGCCTGTGTCAGACCTTTTCTCAAAATCACTGCTTTGACTGTAGTCAGACTTATCAACCGCTTCCCCTTAGTCAGCAGGTGACCTGCTGTGTATTACAGTGTATTGATGCACATGCCACATGATACTCTGCAGTAGAGAAGCATATTTGGACCATTTTGGATGCTACAACCTTCAGAAATTAATACCAATCTTGACTGAAATCATCAAACAATTATCCCTCTACGTACTAGAAAGATGACATCATATTTTAACGATCACCTGATATTTAGAACCCATGTTTTTTTAAGTCTGGAGGCTTCAGGTCGGTATTCCGGCCTATTGGGTATTTGCAAGTTCATTGCTAGGCCGGGATACCAATAGGGTTCAAAGGGTTAAAAGGAGATCCATGAAATATCTTTACCTTTGCTGCTGCTGATTTCAGTTCTCCCTGTAATTTCCGTATGATCTCATTTCCCTGTTGTACGAAAACAAATTGAAATATTGCAAAATTAACATTAATACATGCACCTGTGCTGTCAAGAGAACAGACTGAATCATGCTAAAAAAAAACACCTGTAACTATTTTTTTAATTACGATAAAACTTTTGTTGAAGCATACAGTTGAGGTAAATTAAAATAAGATGTAAAAGATCATCCGCAACATACAATCTCTCATGCGATTGTAAACAAACAGACAAAAAGAGAGCTAGCTCGCCTTGCTGATTGAGAGCGGTGCTGTACGTGCATACTTTCTCAGCGAGACGAGCAAGCTAGCTATCTTTACAATTGCATGTGAGCTACGCATGTTGCGGATGATCTTTTATATCTACATGTAATTTTAATTTAAAGATAAATTCCAGTTTTGGTAACGACCTCAAAATGACTTTTTACAGAATCTAATACAATGACCACTGAAGTGTTTGTTTGTATGAATAAAAAATATGTACCAAAGGATTCTGGAAAAAATTGTGTAATTGCTGAGAAATAAGCAAAATAAGCGCGGATTCGGTCACTTCCGTCGGGTCTTTATTCCAGCAATATTAATACACTGTCCCACATGTGCCTATCTGTGTTGGTGATCTTCAGTGTGAACATTTTTCAGCGTAGATTTCAAGATTTCACAAAGTTCAGTTTATGTAACTGTACCAGATCTAGATACTCGATGATATACTGACAATTAAGCCTTGTTTTACAGACTTTCTCATGAAATCACTGTTCACTGCAACTACTGGAATTTCTCTTTAAGACTGAATTAACTATTTGCTTCAACTGAGGTTTTATCGTAATTAGAAAAATAATCATTGGCGTTTTATACCAAATTTCAATATGAAAATAGAATTCCCTGAATTTCGTAATTTTGTCAAAATGAGATCAAATTCGATCGATCTAACAGAACGGGCGAGAATCTATCCCAGCCACGTGAAGTTCATCATCTGTGCATATCATCTGCTGCTATTCATGACTTGATTTGCCTTCAAAAATTATTTGGTTCGGATATTTTCGCTTGTTTGTAAGTACAATTTAAACAATATTGTACGTCTCAAAAAATGTCAATGTGGTGAGTGAGTGAAGAGACTCTGTCTGAACGTGGTCATAGACTTGATATTCATGAATTTGGTGGTGCAGTATGCACGGTGTAGACTGTAGTTGCATGCGAGTTGGTAGCGACTCTGCAAGTTGGTCTGACTCACCATCACCAGCATAATTCCCCAAAGTCACCTTCATCCACGTCACTTTGCTTTGTTGTTACCTAGAGCTAGAATCTTCATCAGTCTCTTCTTCAAATTCATCAATTTCGAAATCCAAAGCTGGACAAATTTCTGGGTTTTCTTCCATGTTGTATTCAGTGACAATGTGGAGAAAACGTACCCACACAACAGGTTTTGCACCAAGTGGAACTTGAAGTGGAGAGCGATTCATGTCTCTCGTACTAGCATACACGTCATCAAAAATCACCAATTTCAAATCATTCAGAGAAAAAACTCTGTAACTATCAATTAACTGAATTTCATCTGTCTATATGATAAATGAAGCACACCACCGTCTTCTTCTTATTTTCTGCTTTAATTTGATATATAATTCAACATTTTGGGGGGAATTGGCAATATATTTCTACTTTAAAATTCTAACATTTTCCTTAACCCTAAAAAGACGGGGGGGGGGGGGGGCTGATTCAGCCCACCCCTCGACATTTTTCGCGATTAATCTGCCGCGCAAATTTTTTTGAATGCATCACTCGCTGACTTTTTACATTCAAGTTTCGCGCAACTTTTGAGACCAAAATTGTGAATCCCGGGTACGCGGTTCCGAAATCACGCAACATTTCGTAAGTGCATGCAGACCAAAAATTACTCAAAAACGTGAATTTGTGTACAGATCCAATGCAAATAGTGTTTTTAGCCATAATTCATAAATGTATCATTATTTTTCCTTTTACTGCTTAAAATCAATTAATTTTATCTTTTTTATGGTCAAAATAAAACAATAAAAATCAAAAAGGCAAAAAACAAAGAAATACATAAGAAATTTAGAAAATAGAATACATAAGAAAATAAATGTGATGTTAAAATGTTTTCAAAATAAATTTGATCAGATGCCTATCTAGAGTATGTGAAACAAAAATTAGCATTTAAGGGGCATTGTTTTATTAATTAGAGCAAACTTATGATTTTACGCATAAATTAGCATAATTAAGACATGAGATTATTTGCAGAATTTGATATCATAGTTTTGCAGAATTTGATATCATAGTTTTGTAGATAATGCCATGGGTAACGCATGTGCCATTTTTCGTCGCGATCGCGCGATCAACGGCCAAGATCATAAGGGGGGGCTGAATCAGCCCCCCAGTCTTTTTGGGCGTTGAAATAGCCCAGTCTATTTAGGGTTAATCTTCACTGGATTTTCCTCAAACCTTCACCAATATTTTGTTATTATTTCTTCAGTTATTTGTATAACAAACTTTTCTTCAGGGTGAACTTTCCCTCTATCTGCATACCTTCAAAACCTCTTTAGATGTTGATTTGACAGTGCTTTCAAGTTTGACAAGGAGGGCTTGCTTCTGCTGAAGATTCTCCTCAAGTTGAGCCTGAGAAAGAAAATGATGAATTATCAAAGAATGGGTAATAATAATATTCTGCATTCATATAGTGCTTAACGCATCGGAGCGGCGTCTCTAAGCACTTTACAGATATATTATTACCCCGGTCATCGGATCCTTGCATGCCCGCATACAATGTATGCACCTTCTCCACTCCCTGGGGAGCATTCCAACAAGAGTTCCAAGACTCAATTGCTAGGCATACTACATAGGCTTTCACATCCTACCGGGTAGGGGAAGGCGGGGTAAGTTGAGCATAGGGGCAAGTTGAGCCACCAGCCCCAGGTCAATAATGAATGAGTCCGACATTGTGGTGGTGTCATGTATTGATGGCCCATAGCATAACCTCTAACCCCACCATATTGTTTTCAACTTTGAAACAAAAAGTAGTTTTTTAGAGGGAAAAATATGAATTTCAGCCAAAAAAGTAAAAAAGAGTGTGAAATAGATAAGTGCTTTATAAACACACACGTCTTTAAATACAATAAAGACATGATAACAACATTATTAGTCCAGGTATGGATCTTCATTCTTGTCATAGTCTTTTATATGATGGATGCATAATAAATGTGTGGATACAAAATTATCGCACTAAGTACGGACTGGGGTAAGTTGAGCCAAACAGCATGGGGCAAGTTGAGCCATGGTAAATCCTATGGTAATGTATCTTAAAAAACAAACAAACCATAAAAATCGATTGAAATGCTGGCTGAAAGGAGCAAATTTACATGAATGCTCTTTTCCTTTTAAAGGATGTTAGTATTCATAGAGAATTAGCAAGTGAAAAGACTTTAAACAAAAAATTGACATGCTGGTTCTCCCCTCATACATTTTGTACATAGTTTTTGTGGCTCAACTTACCCCAGAAGGTGGCTCAAACTTACCCCATATATGGGGCAAGTTGAGCCATTTGACATCGTTTTTTTCAAAGGTCACGATGACTTTCAGTGTGGGGATAGAAAGTTATATATAGGTGGAAAATATTTCAGAAGAATTAAATTTCAAGGCAAGGTACTTATTTTGACAAGATTATTAATCATATCAATTCTAACATGCAAAAAGCAAAAACTGTCACAACTTACCCCGCCTTCCCCTACCCATTTAACACCTGGCTGGAGAGTGGCAAATTGTGGATTGACGTCTTGCCAAAGGACGCTAGGCCATGGTGGGATTCGAACACACGACCCTCTGATTACAAGGCAAGAGTCAAAACCGCTACACTACGTACCCAATCCATGCTATCCAGGGAACAAATTACATGGGGGCTGAGTGTGATTTAGCCATCAAAATGCTAAAAAGATAAAATGAGCACTGGAAACTAAAAAAAAAAAAAAAGCACTGGAAATCCCCATTCATTGCAAATCCCCACTCAAAACATTCAAAATATTCATTGCAATAATAATAATAATATAGAGTATTTCTAAAGTGCCAAATCCACAGTGATTATGTGCTCAAGGCGCCGAAATATACTTGGTATATTATCATTACCCCGGCTGTAGCTGAGCGGTCATATAGGCGCTAAAAAAATCAAGGAAAAAATCATACCGAGTACCCATTCACCTCACCAGGGTCGAGTGCAGCACAATGTGGATACATTTCTTGCCGAAGGAAATTACGCCGTTGCTGGGATTCAAACCCACGACCCTGTTTCAAAGTCCGAGGACTAATCCACTGGGCCACAACGCTCCATTATAGAGCAATAATAGAGATATGTTGCAAATCAACGCAATGCAAGATATTTCTAAAAATAGCTCCCCCCAAAAAAAAAAAATTAAATTGCCTGCTACAATATATTCAAGATAATTTGTCATGCATAAAAATACACAAAATTTGCTTTCGGGCATAAAGTTACGAACATGAATACAATATTAAACAATGGCATAAATAATACATTTGACAAACAATCATAACTGTTAAAATATGCATTGCACAACTGTACGAGAAGAAAAGAGAGAGAGGGAAAGGGGGAGAATGAGATCATAGAGGATAAAAGAGAGAAAAAAATAGAAGATTTAATAAAAGAGAAGTCAGAGAGAAATAGGACAATGCAATCGTGCAACCTACTTGCACAGTACTAGTCACACATAGCTAACACCCGTCCTACCAGAGAACGATACATTATCTTATGCTCTCTGGCCGAAACAGGCAAACAGGTGTCAAAAACGTACGACTGCCACTGGACTCCCACAAGTAGTTCATGTAATAATGCTGTTCATGAAAACTGATGTGAAGATTGAATTAAAAAAATTACCTTGCTTTCACTTGCTGCCTCTAGTAATTGAGCCGATTTGTCAGCAAGGGCTTGCTTGTCTCGGACTTCCTGTTCAAGGACAGCTAGACGAGTGGTAAGCTGACCAACGGTCTGTTCTCGGTCAGTATGTTCAGTCTCAAGGCGGTCTGTGTGACGTCTTGTAGACTGCAACTCTCTCTGAGCACGCTGATAGTCCTACCGTTGGGAGGAAAGACGAAGGGGGCTTAGAATTCACATGAAATCATGTTTGAGTTTCAACAGTGGCAGACCTAAGATTTTTTCACGGGGGGCAAATTCGTCCGCCAAAAATTTTGAGAAGCAAAAAAAAAAGAAAAAAAGGTCTTCAACCACAAATATAGGATTGCGTATCAGAAAAAAAAATTGACAAGCAAAAAAAAAGAAAGCTTGTTATGGATCACTTGTGACTCGTCAGGGGGGCACGGATACGTCCCATGCATAGGTTGTGGGTTTGGGCTGTGACTCGTCCGGGGGGGGGGGGGGGCAGTGTATTTATTATTTTTTCTTGACTACATATTGACTTTACCCTGGATCCGAAGACTCTGGGCTGAAGACTTGTGGGGACTGGGGAAGTACAAGAGATTTATGATCAATACCAAATCAAGTGTAGATCCTTTTATTTAATGCAAAATAGTAATTGATCTGCATTCAGTTGCAACTCAATTTGATTAATTATTGAAAATTCAGTTCAATTTCATTGACCACTAAAAATATATAAATATTTACAGAAATGAACTAAAACAAATAACAATACAGAACATTACAAAAGGTAAAGGACATATAAATGGTCAGGACCCCTAACAAGCAAGACTGCTTATAATCGGGGCCCTACAAGTACAAGAATTTCATAAACAGTTAAAAACAAACAAAACACACACAATGATAAACATACAAGACTGACCAGAAGATATGAGAAAAGAGATGAAATTACAGAGGGAGATATGAATCTTTTGAAGATCGGAATAAAAATGACTTTCTTTGTGTATACTTATTGTTAAAGCCATTGGAAACCAAATTTCTTTGTATGCGTACATAGACCAATAAAAGAATCTTGAATCTTGCGAATGTTGAAATATTTCTAGTATCATCTGTGAGTGAATTCTATCCTTTTGCCCCTATTATATCTGATCTAATTACGAATAAAATTTTAGAAAAAGGAATGTGTAAAATTGCTGTTGTCTTGTAGGGAAATTATGAATTTGAGAGTTGTTTGAATCATATGTGATAAATTTTCTCGGAGGGTGCCTTTATGAAAATTAAACATAAAGATCCATGTATTTAAATGTATTAACTCAAATAAAGGTAAAATCTTGTGCTTAATAAATAGTGGCGCTTCACAAAAGTGGCGCACTTGGACTCATATAATGAGACTTTGTTAGTAAAACAACTGCCTTCTTTTGTAAAATAAACAATTTAGGAAAGCTTGATTTAAAGGCGTTAAAGGAAACCAAAACCCAAGAAGTGAAGTAATCTTATTGGAGAGAGTAAAATGAGAGGAACAATTTTAAAAAAGTTTCATCAAAATCGGTTATGAAATAAGCAAGTTATAGGAGTTTGAAAACTCTTGTTGTACTTTCTATGGGCATCCTCAAATTGGCAAACATGCTTCTAAATGGCTGATTTTGTGGACAACTCTCCATTTGTTTTGTACACAAATTTTCTTTCAAATTGCATCTTGCCTCCTTCTGAGCACAACATATGTCATGGGAAAATATAATCCACACCATATATGTCAAGGTCAGGAGATAATGCGAAATATGTAAAATAAATTGGAAAATCTGAAAATATGTGTACAAAACAAATGGAGAGTTGTCCACAAAATCAGCCATTTTGAAGCACGTTTGCCAATTTGAGGATCCACATAGAAAGTACAAGACTTTTTAATCATCCATAACTTGCTTATTTCATAACCGATTTTGATGAAACTTTTTTAAAATTGTTCCTCTCATTTTACTCTTTCCAATAAGATTGCTTCTCTTCTTGGGTTTGGTTTCCTTTAAACCGAATAATATTGCAATAGTTAAGATCGGGGAAATAACACAGAATAAATGATAAGTGATATGCCAAGGAGTAAAAGATCCCTGAAACTCAACTTTCTCCCCATGCCACATTATGCTCGATTTAGAGACTTACACTCAAATTGAACATTTTCATAATAAGTTTATTGCAATGCCCCAGTACACTCAGAATTATTTCTGACTGTGTCTAGTCTTACAAAGAGTTACAAGTGATTCAATCAATCGTAACTCTATGAAAATGATCCATCAGTGTCATAATTTTTTCTACAGGAAATTTGAACAATGTCCTTTATTAACAAAGAGAAGCACAGTGAATTTTCAAGAAAACGATGAGTGCATGAACATACATCATAGTTCAAAAATATTTTGAACAAACGTAGATGTTGACGTTGCTGGCCGTGCATAGTTGTGACTGACTGAATCAATCGCAACTCTTTGTAAGGCGGGTCCCTGTTCACCTCTCATCTTTCCTCCTGTACACATTAGCAGCAACATAATTGGAGACCAAAAATATTTTAACAAAACTTGATGTGTGACGTATACCAATGCAGAAATGGCACATGATTAGGGAAGTTTACATAAATCGACCTGCCTTATGTCAAAATAGGGGGTGTACCAAAAACAGATATGCAAAACATTTTCCATCAATTGTAACTATTTGTACATGGATTACCTGGACTTTCATTTACGCTAAATAATTGATCGTAACTTTGTATGTTACAGGGCCCTGATCCTGCAGAGTGTGTGTTATTTTAAGTACTAAAGTTATTTCTGAGGTCCCAAGATAGTTGACTTGGGCAGAATCACATGTATTGGACAAAAGCAATAAAAAATGCTCCAGATTCATTAAAGAAACATGATGGAGTCCCCTGATTTCCGCAATACAGAAAAATGAAAAGAAATCACAGAATTTCACCAAAAAAAAAAACAATTTTCACAAAAAAAAATTTGAATATGAAACATCCAATGTTTAAATATAATAGATAAGTGAACTATCTGCACATTGAACCCATCTGCCGTATTTAGCATGAGTTTGCCATCCTTTATCCTCATGGTATTGGAATCTTTTTCCTGAGAATTTCATTATTTACAATCGTTTTATCAATTGTCATATACAGTACCTCTTCAAGCATGTGCAATTTACTTCGGAGCTCTTTGATGGTGGATTCCTGTGCTTGCCTTCTTTCATGCATCTCCTAAAACAAAATGATAAATGGAAAACAAAAATATGGTTGCATACCCAAAAAGAGTTGTGAATGTGAATTAAGAACAGATGGGACTAAGTAATCCAGGGTATCAACTCATCAACCCCCTATCTTTTCTCTCCTCCTAAAATGATCTACCTGTTTTGACAAGTCAATATATTTCACCCAATATACATGACAACACATGCGAATCACTCTGAAAGTAAATGAATGTTCCTAATAAATTTCAATTTAGATAACATAATTTCAAACAAGTCAATTCTACATTGCTAATTGGTCCAATAAAAGTTTTAATTTATTATGAATAAAAAAGGAAAAGAAAAAAACCATCAGGTAAAATGAATTATAGTTAAAAATAGCTCCATAAGCTTTACAAGAGCCCCTGTATTGGAAAGTCTCATCTGACATTTTTCCAACCTTTGAACCCTGAATCATTTTAGGCAGCCGTGACCCATACCCTGAATTATTAGCACGTATCTACCACATTCACAAAATCCCATGATTCAAGCCTCTCACTGGTACCCGGCCTGACCCAAGTGAAGTTGTTTAGCTTCCTGTAGACATAGTCTACAGACAAAATATAATCTTTGGTGTCTGTTTTATCCTCATAAACACTGATTTAAATGAAGTATTAAAGATTTATCAATAGCTTCCCCATATTAAGCATGTGACTCACCCTCTATAACGCCGTGTATTACCGCACATGCCACAAAAACCTCCTCATTAGAGGAGTACATTTTGGCCAATTTTTATGCTAAAGCCTTCCGAAATCAATACCAATCTTGACTGAAATTATCGACCGAATATTCCCAAACTTCCTAGAAAGATGACATTTTAAAACGATCACCTGACATTTCGTCGCACGCACCAAGAACCGTCCTCTCTAAGCAATTTGATGCGAAAGTTAAGCGCACTGCATCTATTCCCCGAACCGTCCTCTCTGTTACTTTGCTCACTGTGGCGTAAATAATTAACTTCAAGAAAATATAAAGATACGGGATGAAACTTTGGAACCTGAACTTTTTAACAAAGACACTGGTAAATAATTTGCTCTCCTTGTAGGTGCACTTATAGCTGGTTTAAAAAAAAACTTTTCTGTAAATGTGTTTTCTGCGAAAGTAACTTACGCCTTTAAGTGCGCAGCTAGGACGGTTTGTGGCGCGTGCGACAATTTAGAACCCGTTTTTCAAGTCACATGACTTCATTCTGGCCTATCGGGTATTTGTAAGTTCACTGTGCGGCCGTTATTCCAGCCCATCGGGTTCAAAGGGTTAATGAATTATAGTTTCCCTGACCATCATGCAGGAAATATAATCCCCTGATTAGAAGCTGGACCATGCAACATGAAGCTTAGCAATCAATCATAAAGCTAAACAAATCAGTCACAATAATCAATACAATATATCGTAGGAATCAGCCCCCATGATTGATTTCTAATCTTTATATTACAGTGTCCTGGTGGAGCTGTAATGGGGAATCAGTCATTACTGGTGAAAATTTAGGAGAGTGATATATCTGTGCTAGCTGTGTCATGAAAGGTCAAGTTCACCCCCAGAAAATGTTGATTTTAATCAACAGAGAAAAATCAATCAAGCATAATGCTAAAAATTTTATCAAAATAAGATGCAGAATAAGAAAGTTATGACGTTTAAGTTTCACCTCATTTTTCACAAAACTTATCTCAGCCATCGTTCGCGCAATTGCGACATAAATTGGCACACGCGTTACCCATAGTACAATCTACAAAGATCAAATTTTGTGAAACATCTCATTGCTAATTAAGTATGCTAAATTATTTTTAAAATCAAAGTTTACTCTAATTAAATAATGCCCCTAAAATGTTAATTTTTACTTCACAGACTCTTTATAGAAATCTTATCAAGTGCATTTCTAAGAAATTTCAACATCACATTGATTTCATATGTATTTTATTGTTTTCTAAATTTCTTACATATTTCTTCAATTTTCTACTTTTTGTTTTTTATTGGAAATTGTCGGAGACATTGTTTTGACCATTAACAAGATGAAATTACAATACATTTATGGCTTTTGGAAAAAAACACTATTTGCATTGGACTTGCATACAAATTCACGGTTTTGAGCAATTTTGGGTCTGCATGCGCTTAAGAAATGTTGCAGAATTTTGGTACCCAGTGGTCGCAATTTTGGTCTCAAAAGTTACTTTAGAGTAAAAAGTCAGCGAGCGATGAGTTAAAAATTGTGCAGCGGATTTATCGCAAAAAACATCGCGCTAAATCTTATTAGGGTCAATAAAGTATTCTGAGTGGATGTTTTACCCTATTAACAGCCTGTAGTTCTGCAATACGAGACTGCATCTTCTCGCTCTGTTTTCTATGCTTCTCTTCCAGTTCTTGACACTGTGCCGAGCTCTGCTTCTCAACATCTCTCTGCATCTGAAGATTCAAATACATAAATGAATTTTGATTAGATTCAAAAATTTCATTAATCCACGTGCCTATTATTAATGATTCCTTAATGAATTAAATAATATTGTCCTGTATTATCTTACATATCCCCACCCCTTGTCACCCTTGCTAAACTGCTTTCTATTTATTTGCAGTAGGACAATGTAATGTTCAATGAATCCTCTCATTTTATTAAGCCTGATAAAAACATCTTTGATCTATTATACACTATGTTACAGCACAATTTGTGACACGATTTGTAAGCGGCTCGGTCAAAATATTTTTTGCGGGGGGGGGGGGGCCTCTGACCTAGATAGGGTTAAGACATACCTCTAGAGCTTTCTGTCGTTCTTCAGCAAGTTCCTGCTGGTGCTTTGCTTCAAGGCTATCAGACTGACTACTCCACTGACCTTTTAATCTCTCAAGCTCACTGCTCCGGGTCTGGAGTAACTATGGAGATAAAGAGTCACATAGTGCATTCACAGGTGTTCTTCATGTTTTCATTGTGTTCACAATGTGATTATAGTGTGCTCATAATGTATTCAGTGTGTTCATAGTGTGGTCAGTGTATTCGTAATGTTTTCTCAGTGTAATCATTGTAAGCTCACAATGTATTCAGGGTGTTCATAGTGTGTTCAGTGTATTCTTAGTGTTTTCTCAGTGTAATCATTGTGCTCATAATTATTCATTGTTTTCATTGTGTTTTCTCTGTGTAATCATAGTATGCTCAGTGAGGTAGTAATATGTTAACAGTATGTTTGCAGTCTTTTTACCAGTGTGTTTGCACAGTGTTCACAGTAAGTTCAGTGTGGTAGTAATATGTTAACAGAAGGTTTGCAGTCTATTCACCACAGTGTTTGCACTGTGTTCACAGTAAGTTCAGTGTGGTAGTAGTATGTTAACAGTATGTTTGCAGTCTTTTCACCAGTGTGTTTGCACTGTGTTCATAATAAGTTCAGTGTGGTAGTAGTATGTTAACAGTATGTTTGCAGTCTTTTCACCACAGTGTTTGCACTGTGTTCACAGTAAGTTCAGTGTGGTAGTAGTATGTTAACAGTATGTTTGCAGTCTTTTCACCAGTGTGTTTGTACTGTGTTCATAATAAGTTCAGTGTGGTAGTAGTATGTTAACAGTATGTTTGCCGTCTTTTCACCAGTGTGTTTGCACTGTGTTCACAGTAAGTTCAGTGTGGTAGTAGTATGTTAACAGTATGTTTGCCGTCTTTTTACCAGTGTGTTTGCACTGTGTTCACAGTAAGTTCAGTGTGGTAGTAGTATGTTAACAGTATGTTTGCAGTCTTTTCACCAGTGTGTTTGCACTGTGTTCACAGTATGTTCATGGTGTGGTAGTAGTATGTTAACAGAAGGTTTGCAGTCTTTTCACCAGTGTGTTTGCACTGTGTTCACAGTAAGTTCATGGTGTGGTAGTAGTATGTTAACAGTATGTTTGCAGTCTTTTCACCAGTGTGTTTGCACTGTGTTCACAGTAAGTTCAGTGTGGTAGTAGTATGTTAACAGTATGTTTGCAGTCTTTTCACCAGTGTGTTTGCACTGTGTTCACAGTAAGTTCAGTGTGGTAGTAGTATGTTAACAGTATGTTTGCAGTCTTTTCACCAGTGTGTTTGCACTGTGTTCACAGTAAGTTCAGTGTGGTAGTAGTATGTTAACAGTATGTTTGCAGTCTGTTCACCACAGTGTGTTTGCACTGTTCACAGTAAGTTCAGTGTGGTAGTAGTATGTTAACAGTATGTTTGCAGTCTTTTCACCACAGTGTCTTTGCATTGTGTTCACAGTAAGTTCAGTGTGGTAGTAGTATGTTAACAGTATGTTTGCCGTCTTTTCACCAGTGTGTTTGTACTGTGTTCATAATAAGTTCAGTGTGGTAGTAGTATGTTAACAGTATGTTTGCAGTCTTTTCACCAGTGTGTTTGCACTGTGTTCACAGTAAGTTCAGTGTGGTAGTAGTATGTTAACAGTATGTTTGCCGTCTTTTCACCACAGTGTTTGCACTGTGTTCACAGTAAGTTCAGTGTGGTAGTAGTATGTTAACAGTATGTTTGCAGTCTTTTCACCAGTGTGTTTGCACTGTGTTCACAGTAAGTTCATGGTGTGGTAGTAGTATGTTAACAGAAGGTTTGCAGTCTTTTCACCAGTGTGTTTGCACTGTGTTCACAGTAAGTTCAGTGTGGTAGTAGTATGTTAACGGAAGGTTTGCAGTCTGTTCACCACAGTGTGTTTGCACTGTGTTCACAGTAAGTTCACAGTGTGGTAGTAGTATGTTAACAGTATGTTTGCAGTCTTTTCACCAGTGTGTTTGCACAGTGTTCACAGTATGTTCACAGTGTGGTAGTAGTATGTTAACAGTAGGTTTGCAGTCTGTTCACCACTGTGTGTTTGCACTGTGTTCACACTAGGTTCAGTGTGGTAGTAGTATGCTCAAAGTATTTTCGCCGATTATTAACAGTATGTTCAGTGTGTTCACAGTGTGTTCACAGTTTGGACCACATGGGGATGTAATTCACTGTGTTAAAATGCTTGCCAAATTTTAAAACTTTAAGATAATTTTACACATTGAAAACCTCCACAGTATAAGTGTTCATGGTGTGTTCACACAGCTGGGTACCTTGGGTTGTCGTGAACATTCTGCCATTTTTTTTTTACAAAAGAAAGCAATTCAACAAAAATGTAATTTCCTATAAAATTGTGTCTGCCAATGCATTATAATGGTGTTTACCAGCCATATATCTCATAGCAGCATGAGTGTTCTTCAAAATAAATTTGCCTGGAAGAAGAAATTACTTTGGAACATTAGAAACTCAATTTGGGTTAATATGTCCTTTGCTTCCATTTGTCTGGCAGTGGAGAAGTATTTACCTCTTGGGTTTGTTGCAGCTGATGCGTGAGGGATGTCTCTCTGGTACTTAGATGGGTTTGAAGCTGATTGTGATCATCCTGGGAATTTTTGAAAAAACATAATTGAAAATGAAACAAAATTACTTTATTTTTATTGCTATCTAAATTAAGAATCATATTTCACCTAATATAGTTGTATCTTTTTGTGACAATTGCCCAATAGATTTGTTTTACTTTTCAGAGTGAAATGTTACCTGGACTTGAGACACTTTGCTAAATAACTCTTGAGGGTTTGAGACTGAGTGAGATCAATTATTTTATGTGTCTGGAATGTCACCTGGAGCGACTTGAGATACTTAGCCGAGTAACTCTTGAGGGTCTTGGCCATGTTTGAGGCTTAAAGAGAGATGTACGAGATGCTTGAGTGCTGCTTACAACACAAATAATCAATAACATGTATGAAATGTTACCTGGAGCGACTTGAGGCACTTGGCTAAGTAACTTTTGACTTCTGAATCTGTGCCAGGTTTAAGACTCAGTGAGAGATGAGTGAGATGCTTGAAAGGATTGGTCTCAACGACACTTAGCTGAGCTAGACCATGAGACGAACCAGCGAGGTCCATGGACTGGTTCAGCTGAAGAACAAACCTTTGGGCATGAAAATAAAAAAAGCCAAATAGGGATGTTGGTATTACATATATGAAAGCACCATGAACAAATTGCACATGTAAAAATAATCTACACTGGCTATTGTTAATCCCTGGAATAGTTTCCAAACATTTCCATAATGTTCAAAATAGATATAAATGAAGAATGATAATGAAAACACCCCCACCCCCCAAAAAAAAATATATATTTATATTACTATGCTGCATAGAGTAAGGCAAGATCGACAGATTTTTTTTCTGCCCCTAAAAAAGAAACAAAAACAAAAAGAATATTCTCATTTCAAGATGGGGGGGACAATTTCTGTGTAAATTTCTGACAATGAAAATTAATTGTATAAATTTTACATAAAAGTTATGTAACTTGTCTAATCAGTGTACGTCAGCTGCGGCCTGGGTCTTGTTCTGCTCAACTCATTCTTCAAGTGCTCAGTACCCGTCTAAAGACTAACAGGGATAGAGCTTTTACGTTGCGCCTTGTCTTAAAGGTCAAGTTCACCCCGGAAAAATGCTGACTTGAATAGAGAAAAATGAAACTAGCATAGTGCTGAAAATTTCATCAAAATCGGATGTAAAATAAGAAAGTTATGACATTTCAAAGTTTTGCTTATTTTTCACAAAACAGTGATATGCACAACTAGGTGAGTCAGTCGATGTCCATCACTCACTATTTCTTTTGTTTTTTATTGTTTGAATTGTTCAATATTTAATTTTTTTTATAGATTTGACAATTAGGACCAACTTGACTGGACCATATAGTAATAAAAAAATGCTAATTCCACATGTTCAGGGAGGAATTAATTATCACTTGACAATGAGAAAATTAGAATATTTCATATATTATAATACAAAAGAAATAGTAAGTGGATGACATCATCAGTCTTCTTATTTGCATACCAGCCAGGATGTGCATACAACTATTTTGTGAAATTAAGCAAAATTTTGAAATGTCTTAACTTTCTTATTTTACATCCGATTGTGGACTTGTCCTTTAAGAATTCTCTACCAATCCAACATGGTAATTGTACCAACATTGAGACCTTCAAATCTAAAATAAAGACCCATCTTTTCCAGCTACCTTGTGGATAATGTGTGACATATTGGGGAGCTGGCACCTTTGAATGTTATCTACAAATAAATGACGCTATACACATGCTGCCCATCATCATCATCATCATCAAATTTCCCCAACTTAAACTTATTTTCATCGGAATATTATTTTCTACATACTTACTTGCCATGCATCTGGCCTTGGTTCTGAGCACATAACTGCAATAGTTCAATGAACTTCTGAGGGAATGCACTGAAATCCACCAGTAAACCTTGCTGATTCTTCAAACTGTAGTGTAATGGAGATTACAGTATTTAATATTATCAATTCTCTTGTTATTTCTATCTCAATATGTCACGTATCAAGAAGTCTTAGCAATTAGAACTATACTAAGCTATATCAAACTAATGGACACATAATACATGTACACTATATGTAAAGCTCAGATCCTCCGCGTTCATTTGGAGCAATTTACAACACAATTATTCCAAGCATACTTAAAGACTGCAGACTAAAAGCTACTCAAAGAGATTACACTAAAATTAAAATATGGCAAGCATTTTCTCAATTTCAAACAAAATTTGCATTTTCTACCAAGTAAATTTGACACCTAATCAAGGAAAATTATGTAGGAACTACATGTATATTTCCACAATAATACATGTACAAACTACAAAGTGAAGATGTTTCCACTGGAGGAAAGTCTGCCATTACAGCTAACAGAGTTCCAGTTTCGTTTGCACTCACTGTTGAACACTTCTTTTCCCCATTATCAATCAATTCTCTATCATCATATTGTGTATTTCACGTAATAGTTATGACACTTTGTGGTGGTTATCAACAAAATAACAATTACCATCATCATTATCATTATTTATCTAATTTTCAGAGTATCTCTTACACTTGAAAATCCTCCTCTCCAAGATGAAGATCATATAGAAAGAAAGGGTCTTTGTCATCAGTCAATCTCACATGGAGCTCCTGTCAAAGACAACACAACATAATATCTTGAAAGATCCAGACTGGACCTAAAAGTGAAATTGATAAATCATATACCAATTGAAACCGTATGAACTTCAAAACTCAGCAATGCAAGCTTTATGTATTTTCACCACCTACATGTAACAGTTGAATATTTTGCTAAGGGATAAATTATTGGGTCTCGAAAACAGGCTTTCTTGTGCTTTTCACCAGCTTCAAGAGACCATGATGTCAGGTTGTGTCAGAAGTGTTGTGATTTATACACAGAAAAACTGGGTAATTTTTCTACTTTTCAGATTATGCATCATATCTTTCTTCACTCCTATCACATAAATATTTTTGGAAACTAAAATTCAAAGGATCATTGTTGAATTTGAGGGGGCTCTTAATTTTCATTTCAGAAGGCTATTTATTCAGCAAGGCTCAAACTGGGAAATGCACTTGTCAGCAAATGTGGTCTCAAATAAATTTCAGAGCATTGCAGAGCTACAGCCTCCTGTCATTTGGTCATTTAAGCAACACAATTATTGTGAAAATTGCTGTGGTAGATGCACCGAAACCCCTCTCAGGGTCACACCACCCATTTGCAGAGAATTCCTCTCAACACAACGTAACAAAGCGTACCTGTGCCAAACTGCTCCAACATCTGCTCGCTATCAACTCAGAAAAGCTGACGAAGCATCCAGGATTGAACATTAAATTCTCTGCTAATTGGTAAGTTCAGGGGACCATTTCATAAAACAAATAGTCAGTTATTTTCACTTACTGTTGTAAGCTGCTGAAATCCTTGCATTTGACTGGCTCAGAACAAATTAGTCAGTCAAAATCACCAATCTGCTTCTTGGAATGCCCCCCTCCCCCGATGACAAAATTATTTTCTATATATTTCTATCAATTTCTTGTATTATGCAGCCCCAGAATGGGTTATATCGTACCTTTCTGTGAATGGGTGATGTAACAGATACCAGTTCAAGAAAGATTCTGATCCCAAAGGTCCTGAAATAAGAAAGTTATGACATTTTAAAGTTTCACTTATTTTTCACAAAACAGTAATATGCACAACTCAGTGACATGCAAATGAGAGAGTTGATGAAGTCCCTCACTCACTTTTTCTTTTTTGTTATTGTTTGAATTAATCAATATTTTAATTTTTCCAATTTGACAATAGGGACCAACATACCGGTACTACAACTAGGTCAAAGTCAATTAGTTGTAAAATGACTTTTGACCATTATGTGACCAGCAACTCATGCAGAATGATCAGTGATTATCAACTTTTATGAAATGATGTACATGTAGGTCCATATACTTTCTGAATAAAAAAGATTTCAAAACTCAACCTTCGTTAAGATTTCAATGTTGACAATGTCTCTTTCCCGCCACTGTCGGAAAGCGATGCCTATAATTTTGCTCTGTTTTGCAGGCGAGACAATAATGATGTCATACAAAAACAAAGTTTCAGGAATTTGCCTGTAGACAACTTAACCTAAATTGAAACCATTAACCACAATTACAATAAACAAATTTTCCATACACCCCCCAAAAAATTATCTTGGGCATTTGGTTCATGTGTTTACCAGGGACTTTTAAGTTTGTGACAGTGCACATAATTTTTAAATTTCATTTGGACCAATAGATAACAACCACCACCAGAAACCACACCCCACCCCTCACTTCTATCAAAAGGAAGATAAAAAATACTTAGTACTCACCTTTCATCCTGGCCTTGTGATTTAAAAACCACATTAAGAACTTGATCAAACAGAGCACCTTCCATTCTCAATTTTCATACACTTTGAATTCTAAACTGAAATAAAAGAAGAGAGATGGAGAGAAAATGAAAATGAAGTGTGAACGGTGTAATATTTTAAAGAAATCTTAAAGATAAATTCCAGTTTTGGTAACGATCTCAAAATGACTTTTTACAGAATCTAATATAATGACCACCCAAGTGTCTGTTTGTATGAATAAAAAATATGTGCCAAAGGATTCTGGAAGAAATTGTGTAATTGCTGGGAAATAAGCAAAATAAGCGCGGATTCGGTCACTTCCGTCGGGTCTTTATTCCAGCAATAATAATACACTGTCCCACGTATGCCTATCTGTGTTGGTGATCTTCAGAGTGAACATTTTTCAGCGTAGATTTCAAGATTTCACAAAGTTCAGTTTATGTAACTGTACCAGATCTAGATCCTCGATGATATACTGACAATTAAGCCTGGTTTTACAGACTTTCTCATGAAATCAGTGTTTACTGCAACTACTGGAATTTCTCTTTAACCATAAGGCACAACAGAGCCAGGTAACTTTGAACCATCTCACAGCCACTGACCCAAGATATTGGCCATCCATCAAGCCTTTGCAACAAAAATTAGCATATTTCAAACAGTGGGTGATCTCAAGGACAGTGATGAAATATGGTGTTGGTGTTGTGACAACACCCAACACCAGCCACAACACCGTACTTGAAATGATGCTGGTTTTGGGATTGACCTTGGAAAATACGATGCATTGCTGGCAGTTTGTGTTGAGCGCCGATGTTGAATTCTGCTGAACAGAGCATCACACCTAGTGCTGACGATCTACTTGTCATTTCCCCATTCACTGACACCAACCCCCGGGAATTGGGAAAAATTGTAGTTTCAAGTTCAATGTTGGTGATTTGAAGCCCATGAACAGCCGGTGAACAGGATGAAACATCCCCATAAAATTAGATGTTTACAGTTGAGTTAGATTTTTAGAAGCTGTACACAATTCAATGTAAAATGTTCACTTTTTTTAAGTTCTTGAAGTGATTTAGCCTCTGCATTCTATACAATGAGATTTTACTGTAATTTCTCACCGATTTCACTTTCGTCGTCAAAAATTTCTCACGTGAACTTGAGATGCAGCAGCAGCACAGCACAGAGGCGTGACATCATAGACTATCGATTGATAATGCGATTGGTACCGTTAATCTAAACCGAGCCTGGTGTTGGAGCTCGGTTCAGCAGCCTTTTCACATTCTCAACACTAACACGTTCTTGCAATCAACAAAACAGTAGTCACTATAAAATGATCCAACCAATTATATACATAATGTATATTTATGCCTAAATGAAAGGTATCCTCTAAACATAGACTCTAGGTACCAGTACATGTATACCCAGGCCTAAAATTTTCTTTAAAAATGATATTAATAATCTCAAAAGCTATCATTTTTTATCATGCTTTATGTATTCATGACATTATTATATCATACTTCCCTTTTCTATTTTCTTTACATCAGACCTTTTTACTTTTTTAATGGAAATCATCAATGGCACTATTTCAAGTGAGTTTTCAAAAAGAACATGAAATTGATTGAATCTATTTTTAAAGTTAAAATTTTGTAGATTTTCTATGGCTAGAATTACCAGTTCAGTAATAGGGCGACTCCATGCTAGAAAAATCAGCCATGTTCACATAATTATGAATGAAAACATTGGATATGAGAAAAAAAAGTATTTAAAACTCTTCTGAACACGTATTGTATACCATGCTTGTTTATCAGTTAGGTCTGAGTGTGCATTTAAGGCCTATTGTAGGCACCTAATGCAATGTTAACCCTTATCAAAATGGGGGGGGGGGGTCAATTTGGGCCCCCCTCAAGAAATTTTGTCACTACGCCGTTGCACGAAATTGTTTGACTATACTGCTCGCTGACTTTTTACTTTCAAGTCTTGCGCATCATTTGAGACCAAATTTGCAATGCCTGTGTGCGCGGTTTCAAAATTACACAACAAATTGTACGTGCACGTTCGGACCCAAAATTGTTCAAAAACGTGATTCCATGTACAAGGTCAATGCAAATTGTGTTTTTCAACCAAAAGTCATGAATGTATGATTATTTTTTTACTTTTGCTGGTTCAATTAGATTCATTTTATGCTATTGATGATCGCAAAAGACTCCTGACAAAGTTAAAAAAAAATACATAAGAAATTATATTTTTTGGTAGATATTCATTGTAAATGTGAAAATATTGGTACTCTCACCAAAAATTAGCATTCTACAAGCTTAATAAATAGAGTTTAAGGCAAAAACACAAAAAAAAAATTCGGGAAAATTTTAATTATCTTAATTATTACATATTTAGAAATCAATTATGAAAAAAATATTAACAATTAATTTTTTTCTTATAAATTTGATGCAGAAGTACATGAAATTGCTGATATATATGACAAATATGTGGAATTCTACTACACAGTCTGCTTGTGTGAGTGGCTGTATAATAGAAACATAAAGTTCAACAAATCCACACTTTAATATTTTGAACTTGAATAAGATAAAGCAAATAGGCTAAAACCATGTAAAAAATATTACAGTTTTAAGTAGTTTTAGTATAATTCTTAATTGACCATGCAGTGTTCCAACTTACCCCATACCATGTTCCAATTTACCCAGATATGGGGGTAATTTGGAACGTTTGCGATGGTCTTGTTCAAGGTGGATTTTTTTCAGTAACCATAATAGAGTTAAAAATTTTATGGGGTACATTTGAAGCCCTGAGATATATGCTTCAAGCTGATATATTGATTCTTGAATAAAATCTATTGGGATTTTACAGCCATTTTTGTCAAAAATGTTCCAACTAACCCCGGTCTCCCCTATTCTGTCAGTTTTTGTTTCAATGTCAATTGAATATGCCACCAAAATTTGATACAGGAAATTCAGAGATTCGTAGGATGAGTGGGTAGGGGGAGAGAGATTTATCATATGCTAGACGGGGAGGGGGGGATGGAGGGGGTGATGAGGACATTACAGCGAGTCATTCATTCATGATTCATAAAGAAACAGAGAGCGTGTGTGAAGAAAGAGCGGAAGTAGCCTGGGGCGTTTTGGGGACTGAAAGTCATACACTGTACGTATAGTCACTCCCCACTAGTGGAGTGACCATATGTACACTCATTCAATGAAAAGGGTAATGATATAACCTTGTTCTCACTTATATCTCCATGTGTGGCAAAATAAGGGTGGCAATGTTTGGCTTATTTTCTCTTTTTCTTTGGGGCAAATGCTTGATTTTTTTTACACTGACAGTTTCCATTACACATATTATTCATACAACTTGACTCTTATTTAAATTTGATTCTTTAAATTATTTTTTTTCTTAATTAAGAATAGAGATCAAAAAATGAAAATTTTCTTGCCATATTACTTTCCACCACTAGAGGGCGTACAAAAAATATGCCAAAAATTCAAGTTTTTGAGCACTCTGGTGAATACAAAAATTATTACCAAGTTACTAATGAAAAATAAATTGCAACTGTATGGAAATTAGTAATTTTGGTCACAAAAGTGATATTTTAATGATTTTTTAAAGTGTGTGCTCTGTACAACATTGGCATACCATAGATAGTCCTACCTGTAGATTCCCCACAGGCAGGGTGGTAGCAGTGAACAAGAGCGTACGTACAGTATATGACTTTCAGTACCGAAAACGCCCCCGGCTAAGAGGAAGGGAGAATCAGAATGCAAGAGAAAGGCGAAGAGAGAAATCGTAACTTGAGAAAGCGTCAGGGAGCGTGCTCGTCCATTCGATCATGTACAAATTGATGAAGATTTGTTTAGAATTAGAACGATCGCCAAGTCCAAGCGCCTGCGCACTTTAGTTTTTTAGCTCAACTTATGGATAATTCATGCGCCATAGCATTCCCATGTAGGCCTACGGAAAAAATATTCGCCTCCCGCTCGCCCGCCTGCACGAACATCGCACGAGGTCACTCACACATTACCGTAACCCAGGGAACTCCCGCCCGCGAGCCCAGGAGCTTACCGTGTAATTGACCATACTCACGGGACAAGGGTAGATTATGGTAAAAATATCTAGCAAGATAAATTATGAAAACAGAAATTATGCACTACATGACTTACCACGATTATATGGATGATGGTCTAACGTGTGGCAGTTTTTCTGACATCTGGGCACAGACTGGAACCTCAAAAACGAAAAGTTTTCTCCTTCTACCCGTCTCGATCTGCCATTTTTGTTATGAATTGTAAAATGGCCGATCGAAACCACTCATTCAATGAACAAGGTTATGATATAACCTTGTTCTCACTTATATCTCCATGTGTGGCAAAATAAAGGTAGCAATGTTTGGCTTATTTTCTCTTTTTCTTTGAGGCAAATGATTGATGTTTTTACACTGACAGTTTCCATTACACCTATTATTCATACAACTTGGCTCTTATTTAAATTTGACACTTTAAATCATTTTTTTCTTAATTAAAAATAGAGATCAAAAAATGAAAATTTTCTTGCCATATTAATTTCCACCAATAGAGGGCGTACACAAAAATATGCCCAAAATTCAAGTTTTTGAGCGCTCTGGTGAATACAAAAATTATTCCCAAGTTACTATTGAAAAATAAATTGCAACCGTACGGAAATTAGTAATTTTGGTCACAAAAGTGATATTTAAGTGACTTTTTAAACAGTAGAGGCGCACGGCCAATATGGGAGACTCTCTCCAATAAGGGAGACAATCTCCCATATTGGAGACTTGCTTTGCAAAAGAACAAAAGAAACAACACCAACAAAAGTATGTTTTTTTCCACCCAAACTTTTGTCCCACCGATGTCAGAAGCCCATTTGTTTTGTGTGTGGATGACAACAAAAATCCTTATAACAACAAAAGTAGACGGTGAATTTTTAAAGTAGACTGTGAAAAGGGGTAATATTTCATGAGGAATCTGCTTATCACATTTTTATTTGCCGCCAAGGTAATCCCTTTTAAGCAAATGTAAACAAAAAAAATTGGTCTCCAAAACTGGAGACTGTCTCTGAAATTGGATACCAAAATTCTTATGAAAGTCTCTGATATTGGAGATAATCTCTCTCATGGGAGACAGTCTCCAATATTGGCCGTGCGCCTCTACTGTTAAAGTGTGTGCTCTGGACAACATTGGCAGTCCATAGTCCTACCTGTAGATTTCCCACAGGCAGGGTGGTAGCACTGCAGTGAACAAGTGAACGGGGGTAGGCCTAGTCCTAGAACAAGGTCAAGGAGAGAACTTTTCGTTTTTTGAGGTTCCAGTCTGTGCCCAGATGTCAGGAAATGAGGAAAACTTAGTCTTGAGGACGCAATGATGATGATTTTTTTAGATATGTCATATACTTCTTCATCATTGACGTCTTGACACTCTCTCCATAGTGTCTTAAGCGAAGGACCAAAACAAAGATGGATTTCCCCAAGAAATCCATCTTTTTCAACCGAAATCACTAGAATTCTATTAATTTTATTAATTCTTACACCTTCCTACGCCTAATGCGTAGGAAGGTTTTAAATATCATTATATAAAACTATAAAAAAATGAAGATTTCTTACCTAACTGATGCCGCGTAGACCTCTCGTTCCACATGTAAACAACGGAAATACAATGTATGACGTACTTCCGGAAAGCAATGCCGTCTTAACGAACAATTTAGAGATAAAAATTCTTATTTAACAAATATCAAAATCTATTTCGTGATCATAAATAATTTATTTCTATTGATATGAATTATTTTTAATCAAAAAATAAATTTCAATATTTGTTAGGCCCTAAAGCTAAATAAGAATTTTTATCTCTAAATTGTTCGTTAAGACGGCATTGCTTTCCGGAATACGTCATACATAAGCGGTTCAAGGGTCGACGCTATTGTATTTCCGTTGTTTACATGTGGAACGAGAGATCTACGCGGCATCAGTTAGGTAAGAAATCTTCATTTTTTTATAGTTTTATATAATGATATTTAAAACCTACGCATTAGGCGTAGGAAGGTGTAAGAATTAATAAAATTAATAGAATTCTCATGATTTCGGTTGAAAAAGATGGATTTCTTGGGGAAATCCATCTTTGTTTTGGTCCTTCGCTTAAGACACTATGGAGAGAGTGTCAAGACGTCAATGATGAAGAAGTATAATATGACATTCAGAATCAGACATATCTAAAAAAATCATCATCATTGCGTCCTCAAGACTAAGGAAAACTGCCACTCGTTAGACCTTCATCCATATAATCGTGGTAAGTGCATAATTTCTGTTTTCATAATTTATCTTGCTAGATATTTTGACCATAATCTACCCTTGTCCCGTCAGTATGGGTAAATACATGAGCTCCTGGGCGCCGGCCTGCTACGCGGGCCGGCGCTCCCTGGGTTAACATTTGGTACCGGAGGCTTTTGGCATTTGCCTTGGACTGGTCTACACAAACATTTTTGAACGAGTGGTTTCCAGCACGGTAAATGGATAATACATTACAAAAATTACATATCTGATTTTCTTACCCTCTATTAGAAGATCTAGTCCTCAAAATAAATATCATGCACCTTAAACGTTGTGTATTAAAATCAGACTTACAAATTTCATTTCTTGCTTTTTCGGAGTATTACATGTATGATGATGATGTAGCTAGCTCGTTGGAAATCAAATCAAATCTAGCGCGCGCACGGTCTTCGCATGGTATCTTCGAAGCTAAAAAAAGGAGAAATTTTCAATAAAATCAGAAGAACATTGTCTTTTAAATTTTACAGATTCAGAGAATATTGACAAAAACGACTTATAATGATGGAAAAATGCAATGGCTTGATTATCTAAAATGTTTTTACTTTATTTGGTAATCAATATATTTTTGGAAAACTTCACAAAGAGCTATATTCTTCCCCACTCTTCTCTAGAGTCCTCCGCTCGGGCCTCCGCTCCTCCTCCTCTGGCCTCCTCTTAATTCTCTCTCTCTTTTAACGATTTCACTTAGCGATAGATTACTTTTTGTCATTTTATCTGTGGAACCACGCCCCTGTGGCCCTTTTAATTAATGATTTATAGTTACTGTCATTATATGGAAACCCATGATTTTGATTGGCTGCTGATCAAATTTGTTTCTCTTTTATATGAAACGGATCCCATGGTGGGTGTTTCATAAAGCTGATCGTAAGTCATGTTTACGAGCGACTTTACGGACGACAGATGATTATCATTTACCTCCGGAAAGGGTCATCGGTCGATCGGAACAGAAGTTACGTACAACTTTTTATGAAACACCCCAAAGATAATGCTTTAGAAAAGTGGTTGGATGAACGTTGTTGTATTAATTCAGTCACCAATCAACAAGATTCATTATTTTGACATCCAGACCGTGTTTAATTAATTGGCTTTCCATTTCTATTTTATAGTGTGGTATTATGGAGAGTTAGTAATTTTGTTTTTTAAAGGAGACTAGTGAAGGATTGGCACTTAGGAACTCGAGACCTTTTAGGACCTGTCCCTCCGATCAAAATGGTGAGTCCGCATCACCGCATGTTTATCAGTTTTGTTTTAGGCGTTGATTTAATTTCTCATTCAAGTTACTATTCAGTCAAATCCATGATTAAAGCATTTTTCTTAAACCAAGAGGTACATAGAAAGATTTTTTTAAAGAATTTTCAAACTACTTGAGCCCCGGGGGGCCACTTCCATTCACGAGTGGATACCATGCGCGACCATGGGGTCTCGAAAAGCATATCCTAAACACGTTTCCATGAAAATGCACCCCTTAACAAGTATTGGCGCGTGAAACCCTACCCTTCAACAAGTATTGGAAACACTGAACGATACTCTTGGCAAATATTCCCTAAAATGAACCCCTAAACAAGTACAGGAATGTTTTATTGTTACGGGTACTTCGGTCGTCGGCTTTACCTTATTTGGTTTAGTATGACCCCACCTTCTACACCTCGCGCAAATCGGACTCTAAACACGAAGTGTTGGGGCAAAAAGGACATCCTTTATGAAACATTTTAATTTTGTTTAATCATCCCCGCAAATTCGACCGTAAACACGTAATTTTCAGAGCGAAATAGATACCCTTTTTTCATTATTTTGTGTTTTTGACACCCTTATCATGTTACGTACGTAACGTACCCTATCGTGAAAAAGACATCCTTTTTACGTGTTTTTTTGGTTGCGCATGGTATCCACTCGTCAATGTAAGTGGCCCCCCGGGACTTGAGCATACTGAACCCAGTCTCTTCATGTTTTCAATTGATTTGCATTCGTACCTGAAAAATTAATGATACAATACTTTTCAAATAATACAAGATATACATTTCGATGATGGATTCAAGTGAAACAAACGGGTTTTTTCAGAATAATTACTTATTGTTTAGTATCATCGTGTTTTTTAAGACAAAAGCAACCTTTTTAGGGCTTGCTAACTACGCCCACTCAGTGGTGTAGATACGGGGGGGGGGTTGGGGGCACGTGCCCCCCCCCCCTGAGATTTGGTGTGCCCCCAGGTGCCCCCCTGAAAAAATTGGCAGAGCAAAAAAAAAAAGGGAAAGAAGAAGAAAAAAAGGTGGAAAATAAGAGGACGAGTGAATGAAATAATGTGAGGGAATTAAAGACTTGCAAAAAAAAACCTTTCATGTTACTATAAAAAAATTGCTTGCGCTTCGCGCCAGAATTGCCTGTTCGATGAGATTCATATCTTGCTCAATAGGATGATTTGGAGCAAGTTTTTAAGTCAATATACAACATATTTTAGCTCGTACATCGACATTTACAAATTTAAATGCTCTGTAAAATGTCCGTTTCATGGTCTGCATATCAGCTTTTTAAGCTCACGCTGCGTGGTCACATTGTTTGATTTGCCAAGTTCCTATTGTCTACGTGTATTCCATAAAATTTTCCATTAAAAAATGTATTCAGAATGCCAAGATTCTAAGTCTAAATCTAAAACATGCGCGATAGCCTGCATGCTCTTTAGATAAAGTGTACTTAAATTATACAGTTTCACATCAGAATATCAATAATTGTCTGCTCACGCTTCACGATCGCATTATTAATGAAACCCAATTAACTATATCCTATTTATGACTTACAAAATGAATAGAGTGTCCCGCTTTTAGGTCTAAATTCTCAATTTTCTTCCTCTCGCGCTTCGCGCTCGCATCAATTGTTTAGTTGTACATACCTATCCCATTTATTAATACAAAAAGTGCTTGGAATGACTTTTTTTAGGTAGGAATGTCAAAAAATTTTGCTTGCGCTTCGCGCTCGCATTATTGAAATATATCATTTTCGTGGGTAACTGTAAGCAGTCTTTAACATGTCCTTTTTCGATAATGCTAGAACAGTTAATAAAAATTTCTGCTCGCGCTTGGCATTCGTAGTAACCATCTAGTTACATACGAATCTTGTTCAGGATCACACATAACATTGCCCAGGATATTAAATTTTCAGGAAAAAACACATGAAAGTATAAAAAAAATCGCTCGCTCTTCGCGCTCGCACTTTTTATAAGGCTTATGAGATTATTTCATGTTTATGTTGTTTTATAAGAATAAGACTAAGAAGTGACTTATAGGGGAAAATAATAGGTGAAGATAATTTCGGGCCCCGTCCCCTATTGGCGAAAGTCGGATCTGCCCTTGTAACACATACACACACACTGGAAAAAATGGTGCCCCCTGAGAAAGCAAGGACCCCCCCGGAAAAAATCCTAGCTACGCCACTGCGCCCACCGCCGCATTTTCTCCCTTAATTACACTCCCTTTAAAGACGAATTGATAATCATTGTTTCTTCAAACTATGGGAAATTTGCACACTCGCTTCGATCGCTCGCTCGCATTTGCATACTATCTGTAATCCAGCAGTTAACAAATCCATTACAATATATCCACCATTGTGATAGTCCTTCAAGTGAAATAGGGTAGTATTATGCACGCAATTTTACATATCCCGTGATGTGAATTACACACCACTTGAAAGCTACTGCAGGAAATTTTTGTAAGGGAGAAGTTTTGGGGCAATATTCACCTAGTGAGAATTTGCTCGCTCGCTATGCTCATTCGCCACATTATCCAATAATCTCACCTCTCGAAAGACGATTTTGGTCTTGTCTCATCCATGAAGACGTCGATCATTGGCTGCATCCTGTGTCAGTGAAATTGGTTCCTATGAACGCTATTGATGATCGGGCCTTGCTGCTATGGATGAAAACATTGATAGGCTTTAACTATACAGACCCTCTCCCATCATTTTTGTTACAACATTCCATCTTCAAAATCTAGATAATAACTCGAGCTTCATCAAGTTCATTCATTGTGCTAGATTGCAGTGCCCATTGTGGTTGTTTTAATTACATACTTTTACATGTTTCACTAAAAAAAAAAACGGTTGTGGTGTATCATACTGTAATAAAAATCTTTCTCACTTTGTTTTAAAAAATTGTTAGTTGGAATTTAGAAATGGGGTTCCGCGATCATTGCAAAACAAAGATTGTCATTGTAAGCAAATATGCTTGAAAGCAATAACCTCCAATAAAGCTTATTTGTTATAACAACCATGTTCAAAATGGAGATACACGCATAAATAAAAAAGGATGGCATAAGAGGCGATGATAGTAATGATGAAAATGAAAATAGGTTAAAAAATACTCTCACTAGCACAAAATATATGTTAAGTTGCTTACTGGCTAAATGCACATTGCCATTATTCTCACCAACACGGGTTTTACCCTCCATAAATCGAAAGTAAAGTTATATTGTACATAATTGAGTACAATATAACATTTTGAAGGGAGGTCACGTGGTACCAATTTAGCAAATGAGAGCTCGTATTTTACTATCACTATTTACTATATGACAGAGACAAAACGTTGTGGTCCCCTCATTTGCACACCCAACAAGACGTGCACTTACAAAAATAAGTAAACGGCTTTGTGAATAAATTAAACAAAACTTTTAAATGTCATAACTTTATTTCAAATCATATTTTGTGCAATTTTTAGTGCAAAATGTAGTTTGATTTTTATTGAAATCAACTTTTTGGTTGATGAGTAACATTTGGAAAGTCACAGTGGTGTCATATACTGTAGAAGTCCAACTTTCAATGGTCTTTTATAATATAGTAGTCACCAATTAAGCGATGTGCTTTATTCTTGATTCTACTTTTCGGATCAGATTCTGGACGGTTCGGTGTCTGTATGTGACTGGGGCTTAAATCTCTTCGTAAAGCCCTATAGTCACATATAGACCGCGGACCATCCCAGATCTGATCATGGGTGTTCCGAGGAGAGATCTGTGCTGGCGCCTTGGGCATCCTTTGACACGGCATTTTTTACTTTAAAAACATATCCGGCGTCATCCTTGGACTGCCGGGTAGACAAGCATTCTGGGATGGTCTGTGTAGCTGCCGTGTTGGTTCATGTAGATCCGTGTAGCTGCCGTGTAGGTCCGTGTGGCTGCCTGTAGTATCCTTGACAGTCCGTATGTGTTCTTTTTCCATATAAATTTTATACAACGCTGTTTACTTTATGAAATTTCCAATATCAATTGACGTAAACATACTTAATTTCTTTACGATTGAATATTCAAAATTAAATTTGTTGTTTAAGATTTGAAGTACTTAACAACTACTGTAAACTACGAAGTATTAAAAAACACAGCGTTTTTACTGATTAAGGAAGTTTCGTTTGCAAGCTTTTGATTTTTTGGAATTCATTCAGCAAACAATTACGATGTTGCGACACGGATGAGAGAAAAAAAATCAGCTCATTTCTATCAGCAGATTTTCATCTGCCATGCTGGAATCGGCTGGAATATAGCTGACGTGTTGGTCCGGGTTGCTGACGTGTTGGTCCATGTAGCTGACGCGTTGGTCCGTGTTGACGACTTGATGATCCGTGTAGACGACTTGGTCTGCCGGCATGGCCGTGAAGATCCGTGTGAAGGTGCCGTGTAGACAGTGATCAACGCTTGTTGACGCTAATCAATCCGGGGCAAAACGATCCCGGACCATTTCGGATCATATCGGCATTGACGTGTTGATCCTTGAGGACCCGTGTCTATATGTGACTAG
Organism: Lytechinus variegatus; assembly: GCF_018143015.1. NCBI lineage: Eukaryota > Metazoa > Echinodermata > Echinoidea > Temnopleuroida > Toxopneustidae > Lytechinus > Lytechinus variegatus. The sequence continues at coordinate 19,453,387 of NC_054750.1, forward strand.
GGCTTTAAGTTACGAATAACTTTACGCACGACTAGAACATCTTTTTAGGTCATGAATCAATTAAATAGGGATATCACATAGTACAAGAATGGATCACCAGTCATTCTTAAAGTCACTCTAAACTTACGAACAGCTCTATGAAACGGCCCCGGATATAAGTTTAATGATTTACATAAAAAAAAAATGAATATGGGCGATTCCACAGTCAGTCGCAATACACGGTGTCTTTTTTAATACTTGGTGCTGTCAGTTTTAGAGGTGTTAGTCTTCTGTCAAGTCTATGTTGTCAATCTATCTTGACAACTGTGGCTTTAATAAAACAATAAAGAATAGTTGTAGGCTGTATATCGTGGACGCCATAACGTACCCCTATTCCACTAGGGCCAGGACAGCGTCAGGACAAGGCGCGGAATGTAAAAATTACAATCCGCGACCCTTCCGCAACCTGTCCGGACATTCCTAGGAGTGTCCGCTCGCTGTCCTAAACCCTTCCTGGTGTTCGGGAAATCAAAATTTGTCCGCATCCAAATTTTGGTCGAAACCAAAATTTGGACGCGGATATTGAATTCCTGACACCTTCGGGACCCTGTCCTGATGATGTCCTGCCCTTCCTAAACCCTTCCGCGTCTTCCGGAAACCAACCGCAATCAGGTCAGCTTCAAGAAGGAAAGAAGAAGCCATGCGGAATGTTTCAGGAACACGCGGATTGGATTAAGAAGGCAAGCGGACAGTTTCAGGAACGTGCGGACAGGAATAAGAAGGCAAGCGGACTGTTTCAGGAACGTTCGGACTGGAATAGGAAGGAAAGCGGAATGATTCAGGAATGTGTGGATCCAATGCTAATATGTATGGAACGAGTACAAAAGTAGCAAAAACCATTTGCAAAAGCACTAGATGGGGGCAACGGGATAATACAAGACAAGAAAATTACACAAAGTAAAGAAGTACGGGGTCAAGGGGCCTAATTAGTATTTACTAAACAAACCTGAGAACCTAATATTACAAGCAGTGTTTTAAACATAATTACGCGAGCGCAAAGCACGAGTTGATTTTTTTTTGGGGGGGGGGTACAGACTTGAAGGAGGAATATTTCAAGCATTTACTACTGATTTGAAAAGTGGACTTCAAATATTTCTTGCAATAGTTATAAGCTGGCAATGATGCGAGCAGATTAATTTGTTCTGTACTGAACATAAAAAGATGTTTCATGCAATGTTTGATTATGAACTAGATTATTTTAATGTACTCGACTGAAAAAGGACCGTATAGGCAGCGCTTGACTTTATAAATAGGACCGTATAGGCAGCGCTTGACTTTACAAATAGGACAAATATCATAACAAAATTAATAATACAGGTGCAGATTTCAAACTGAAATTCAAGTTTATGTTCCTATTACATTTTAAGCACTTTGTTTGATCATATATGAGGTGTCATTAATAAGAAATGATAATAATAAATGAGAGCAAGTTTATAAATATCGCTTTTCTCAGAACGGCTCAAAACGATTTACCCCAGGATTCATTTCAATCCCACATGAAAAGTGCACAGTTTCCACACCCTGGGAAGCATTCCTTGCATTCATCCCAGCCTAAAAATGGCGCTGGCAAATTCAAGCATACAATAACTTTCGCTTCCAACCGGGTACCCATTTAGCACCTGGGTGGAGAGTGGCAAGGTATGGAATACGTCTTGCCAAAGGACAGTTTAGCCCGCGGTGAGAATCGAACACACAACTCTCCGTTTACAAGGCGGGAGTCAGAACCACTACACCACGACTCTTTACAAGAAAATGGGCCTTCCTGAAAAAAAGTCGTGCACAGAGCATGTTTCTCATAAACAAAGAATATGAGCGCGAACTTACTTCTTTCAAACATCAAGGACGAAAAAAAGACGAAAAGACCTAAGTATTTTTCGTAAAAAAATGAACAGCGTGCACAATCTTCTTATGATTAAACTATTGAAAGTATGAAGCGCGAAATGGACCATCAATTTTTTACAAATTGAACTAGCTCCCCCCCCCGTCTGCAGGTCTGTCAATTTCTTCACTCTTCTTCCTTTTTCCCCCTCTTCTTTGGTTACTCCATTTTTCCTGTTTTTACGCAGTCAATAGGGCGTAGCGATCGCATTCGGCCTCCTGGAATTGCCCATTTACATTTTCTTTCTTAGTCTATTTCAATTGGTACAAGAGGAGGCAAAGGCGATTAGACACTGGATTCACATTTTCGTCTAAAAATTAAAACTGATATTTCTAATCTTACACTTTCATAATCTCGACCAATTATTTTCTGTTCATTATCGCGATTTTCTTTTCCTCGATTCTATTTCACCTTATTTCATTCATCTCCTTCGTTTATTCCTATTTCTATTGTGCTGTTTGTATATCTCTTTAATACTGGGAGGGGTAAGCTAGCAGCAGGGAGAGGAGGGCCGCATCAGCACGACACCCCCTTTTTCTTTTCCATAATATCATTTTTTAAGTTTCCCTTTCCATTTCACTTATTTTTCTTCTTTTTGTACTTTTTTAAAGGGTGAGCAAGACCACCTCACCCCTTGATCCGCATGTGCCTGTCGAATGCAATTTGCATCCTAACTTCCTGTTTTCTTCCTCTGTTGTAATATATGATTATGTATTAATTTGTAGAAAAATTATAAGTAATGTTATAAAGAGAGCCCCGACTTTGCTATGAACATTTTAAAGAACTTTTTAAAGTTTCCTTAGTTGAAAAAAATCAAGATCCGAGATAATTTATTGTTATGTATAAAAATGCACAAAATCTGCTTTCAAAAAGTGAAAACTACATTACACCGCTAACACACTTTCCTTTATCCTACATATTTCAACTATCAAATAATGCGAGCGCGAAGCGCGAGCTGAACAGTTTTTTACATTCCGACCTAAATACTGGGCATTCTAAGCACCTTTTAAAAGCATGAACAGGAAAGGAGTATGACTATACACTTGATGTGAGCGCGAAGCGCGAGCCGAAACGAAATTCGACATCTCACGTTTTGTAAATCAGGAAAAGGATGGATAATAGTCCTACATTTATAATAATCAGTGTTGTAGTGCCTTGATGCTCGGCCTTGGCCTTAAGGCGCCTTAAGGCCTATTTTTTCAAAGCCTTGGCCTTGAACATTCAAGCCTTGGCCTTAATTGAGAGGGCCTTGGCCTTGAGGATTTTGAGCCTTGAAATTTCAAGGCATTTTCAAGGCATTTTGTATTTTGTACTTTCATTTGTTTTATACAAGTAATTATAAATGTTTCAATTGTTCTGTACATCTAATGACACTAAATACTACCAGTCAGCAGCAGCAGAAGCAGTAAGTGTACTTAGCAGTGCCATCAATTGCAATTATCATCACATAATTATGTAACAAAGAGAAGTGATGAAAATTAATATTATTTATTGGTAATATGATGTAATCATGACTAATAAGGATGACAATATCAGTAATAATGATAATAATTATGATTAGGATTATAGTCAGTGGCGTAACTACAGGGGGGGAATGGGGGCACGTGCCCCCCCCCCATCGGCTGACTTAAAAAAAGGAGGAAAAGAGGGAGAAAGGAAGAGAAATGTAGTGGGAAAGAAGACATTTATGTTCATTATAATGTTATAATTATGTTATGTTACATTACATAAGAAACATTTTTTTTCATATAAATGAAACATAATTTGCTCAGGGCATATGTCTTCATTGTTCCTGGTGCTCCCATTGTCTGTAATACCGAGATATATAATCCTGTTATACTAAAACCTCCCGTTTTCAAGTCAATAATAATAATAATAGAGGATACTTATTAAGCGCATAATAACTGGTCTAGTTCTCTATGCGCTTACCACCAAACAAATATACACCAAACTACCAAATATTCAAGATTTTCAAGATTCAAGAAGTTTTATTTCATTTCCAAAACAAATATAAATCGAATGCAAATACAAATCAAAGTACGAATACAAAATAATTTTTAACTTAGCACAATTATATAACAAACGCTTGTATAAAAAGGCGTATATGGAAATGAGGGGATCCACTAAGAAAGCATTGCTTGTAGAGCGTGGATCCCCTATAGCTAGTTGAATAAATAATTTATATAAAGCATTTAAGACAAGACAAAGCAATACAAATTAAGTAAATATGGAAATTCATTCGGCTGAACGAATTTACAATATATTTGCTCGCACTTCAAGTTATTCTTTTACATGTACAATAGTATGCTTCTTTTTCATGAATACTTTAAGTTATTGTCCCATTTTAAGGTCTTAATATAAAACATTTCCTGTCCGTGCTTACGTTCGCAGTAGTGGATTTCTGAAAGATGTCTGCTCTCCATCAATTCCTAGAATGAGTCCTTAAAATGTCCCTTTTTCTGTTTTCTGATCTGAATATCAAAAATTTTCAGCTCGCGCTTTGCGCTCGCATCATTTGGTTAGTGAACTACGTAATGTCTTCTTGAATTCCTATACAAACAAGCCTTAAAATGCCCCTCTTCAGATCTGAATTTCCTAAATTTTCAGCTCGCGCTTCGCGCTCGCAAGATTTGATTAGTGAGATGGGTATGTTAATCATGATTACAAGCGCTTTATGTGCATGTTTAGATGTAATTTTAACAAAATCAGCAATCGCTTATTGGCACTCCCATTAGATGACTATGGTGAGATGTGTATAATCTTAATAGATAAAAGATTCCTAAAATATAGTCCTTAAAATCTTCCTGTTTGGGGTAAATATTTACAAAAATTTCAGTTTGCGCTTCGCACTCTTATAATTTAGCGAGACAGGTACGTATCATGATTACAAAAGATTGATTGTAATGTCCCTTTTTAGGTTTGAATATCAAAAATTTTAAGCTCGCGCTTCGCGTTCGCATTATTTGACAAGTGAGATACATGTCCGTTTATTGGCACTGTCCTTATAAAATATCTCTATTAGGTCAGTATACCTGGCAACTGGGTGCGCTTCGCGCGCTCATAGGCAATTCCAAGTTTTTGCTGGTGCCCCCCAATGCCGTGACCCACGGTACGCCACTGATTACAGTGATTTTATGACAGGAATAATTCAGACAGATTTGACTGCAATTTTGACAACAATTTTCATACTTTAAAAATAGCTTACTCTAAAGAATGATAACAAGGTTGATTTCTATTCCATTAGGTTTTCCTTGTATTATTTTCTTTGACCAACAAGAATGTTTAAGTCTTAATGATATTCTGAAAAGATTCGGTAAACTTAAACACAAACTTCAATTTCGTCATTTTCAAATGGGCTATGGCATCAATGGCATGATGAGCCCAACAATTTTGAGGGGCCAAGCATGGTATACAGAGCAAAATTTTAGGTTTCAAAATCAACAAATTTTGGATTGTGCTTACATAAATTATTGTTAAGTAAGGTTCGCATTCAATTTACAAAAAAAAATGCTTAGAATGTCTAGTTTTAAGGTCGGAATATTACAAAATATTTGAGCTCGCGCTTTGCGCTTGCATTATTTGATTGGTGAGTTATGTATCCTATTTATGAGTCACTAAATGCAGTCCAGAACAGCCTCCTTTTCTGGTCAGTAAAAATTTCAGCTTGTGTTTTGTGCTCGCGTTAATTTGTTTAGTAAGATGCACACCTTTTTCATGATTACAAAAACAGCTCGAAATATTTAAATTTCATTTCTTATTGCATCTTATTACAACATCTCGCAAGGATGCCCTTTTAACAGTGATTAGCACCATAATTGACCCAAAATCGAGTTTTACAACTTCAAAATTGACTTTTTTTTTCAAAACCACTTGCTCACTATGCTTTCTATAGCGGGAAATTAAAGCCTAAATCAAAATATATGTCTTATCAATTAGAAATCACTTAAAAAAGCTTTGCTGAACTGCACCAAAATTCTCATTTTGACTTATACTGTAAGTGCATTTTTGGCTTTGACCTCCCCCCCCAAAAAAAAATACATTCTGCCTCCCCTGTCCCAGGTAGAGGAGAAAGACATATGTTGAGAATGGGCATGCCAGGATCAGATCACCTTGGTAATAATTATTGCAATGTGAATCGCCTAGAACAATAATTAAATGTACAAAGGTAACTATATATTTATTTTAATTTTATGTCTAAATCTACATGATCTATCATGAAATTATTTTCGTTTTAAATGTACAAGGGTCAAAAATTTTGCTCGCTCACACCTTTTATACATTTGGTCCTGTGTGTCATGTATGCCGCCTAAGCATTGTTGTCTAATTTTTTTTCTCCATATATTGTACAATTGAAATGCCTTGGCCTTGGCCTTGAGGTTTTCAGGCCTTGGCCTTGGCCTTGGGTTTCAATGCCTTGGCCTCAGCCTTGGTTATTGAAGCCTTGGCCTTGGGTATTAAAGCCTTGGCCTTGGCCTTGGAGGTTTGAGCCTTGACTACAACACTGATAATAATATTTGGTAATCTGATCTGAAACTGGCACAAGATTCGTATCTAAATAAACATGCGTGCGTGTGTATAGATCCAGACCTAGAATCTGGACATTCTAATTACATTCTTCATTATAATATCAATAATAAGCGCGATGAGCGAGTTAAAGATATTTTATTTTCCGATCTAAAAAAAAAAGAATTTAAGCGCAGTTACGAATTGGATATGGATCTCGCTTGATTAATGATGCGAGTGCGAAGCTCAAGTTTATATTTTTATCATTATCATCATTATTTTATCATTACATATATTTTGAGTTGCGACCGGGACATTTTAAGGACATTTTTTGTCGTCACATGACTATCTTCTTAAGCGAGAGATAAACTTATCGATATTCCATTCTGAAAAAAAAACGGACAATGATTATTAGGAAATCATGAAAATATTGTTACATTACTTATTAATCTAATGAGGGCGCGAAATTGAAATTAAGGTCAGATAACTGGACATTTTGTAACCAGGAATAAGATGTATTGGTTGATATATTTTTAACAAAAATAATGCGGGCGCAAATTTCGAGCCGAAAATTTTGATAAACTCTCATAAAAGAGGAATTTAGAATAATTTGTTACTATTGATATACATAACTCCCCAATCAAAATGCAAGAGAGCAGATTTAGCTGATACTATTCACAATCAAGCCATCCTAAAAAGGGATATTTTTCAAAAAAATTATGGAATACACGAAGAGAATAGTTATTTGACAAATCAAATAATGCTAGCGCGCAGCGCGAGCGGAAAATGTTCATATTTAGACCATAAAATATAGTTATTTTACAGAAAACTAAAAAATGTATTTGTAAATCAAACAAATTGAAAACTTAATGTCCGAGAAATGTTTTGTATATTTACTTCAAAACTTGATATTTTAAGCTCAATATAAGTCTATTGAGCAAGTTATAGATTAGGCAATGCGAGCACAAAGCGTGAGCGAAAATTTAACATAGAGATATGAAATCCCCCCTATTTAATTTACTCGTCTTTCTCCTCTTGTTTTTCCTCTTCATTTTCTCTTCTCTTTTCCCTTCTGGTTCTTTTCCCTCTCTTTCCATTTTTTTCTTTTTTGCTCGTTCCAAATATTGGGGAGGGGGGCATTTGATATTAAATGCCACCCCTTTCCAAAAAGTGAGGGGACGCGTCGCCCCTGTCCCCCCGGGATGTCCACCAATGTATACAATTTGATTTGAAATAAAAGAAAATCCTATATAGTCTTTGTAGTCGAAGAAAACCCAAATAACATCCCTAAATTCATTAAAAAAAATATATGAACGATAATTTTCATGGAGTATTCGCAAGTTGTCCGATTGTCCTAGTCCGTGATTTTACCACTCGTGACGTTGTCCTAAATGTCTCCGGTTCTGTCCTAATACGATCTGCGTGCTGTCCGCACCGAACGCCGACAAATTTATTTAGATAAGCTTGTCCTAGGACAGTCCCAGGAAAGTCCTACGACAATACGCAGACAGTCCTGGTCGTGTCCTAGGACAAGATCATTTGCATAATCTTTTACGGAATTTGGTTGCGGACAGCATGCCGAAATGACAACAGTTGCTTCCGCAACCCTTCCTGGTCTTGTCCGCGCCCTAGTGGAAAACCGCCTTTAACGTCCCCGAAATCGATCAGTTTCATTACACAAAAAGGACATAGGAAAAAGTAACTGATTATTTTTAATAGTTCTTTTGGATCCGTACACTTTTATCAATTTCAAGGTCTGCAAAACCTCTCTTACATATAGAAGTCTAAAATAAGTAATTTGAATTTTCAAAACAACTTCGAGTTTCTCTTGTGGATAGAAATAAAATCAGGTCCGTGAGGTTAGCTACTTTTCCTTATTCAAAATGTGAAGTTACCTACTTATTATTTTTTACCTCATTCAAAATGTAATTCCCTTATTCAAAAGACACTTAATTTTATTCAAAGTGCATTTTTACTTTTTGAAGTGTATATTGAATATGGAAACTCGAGTTTCTGAATAAGGATTTTGATTTTATGATGGCGACATCCAAATCTAGTGTATACAAATACACGTAACAAAGATACAAGGACGATATAGATATTTTATGAAATAATACATGCAAAAGTTTAGAAACTCACGTTTCTAAATAAGCATTGAGATTTCAATAAGTTGATATTCTAAGCTAGGGTGCACAAGAGCTGAATACAAGTTAATGAGGTATTTCATAATAAAATACATGGTCAATTTCACACCCCGAGTGTCTGGATGATTGCACCAATGTATTCTCAGTTAAGATGATTGACACTAATTGGTAACATTACTACATGTAAATCATAGGGGTATATGGCGATTCACAGAAAATTTGTTATAATTGCGTTAAAATTGATATTTTCAGCTTGAACAGAGTATCATGGTGTTTTTAATATCCATACTCAAAGAATTCTACCTGATGTGAATTAAACTTGATAGGGTTTAATAAACCCAGCCCTCAAAAAAAGTTTTGAAATCTGGGTTTGGCCATTAATGTCTCACAACTCCCAATTCTAAACAATGCATGTTTGATATCATTCAACAGATAATTTAATTTTCTTTAAAATGATACCATGTTTTTTACGATCATGCCATCGAGTAAAGAGCAGGATTCAAAAGTGTTGGATGAGATCTGAATTGAAAAGCGCAAAACGAGCAGAAATAGTCATGAAGGGTCAATAAAGAACATGTTAGAATATGTTTTGTTGTGGTTTATGTATAAATAGTGATGAGTCTGTGAGATAACATGGTTCGAGTCGTGGTTTGGAAATATGTGTTTGCTTGTGTAGATCGAGGTTTGTTTGATTCCATGTTAATGTTAAGGTGCATGAAAAAAAAAACTGCTGAGAAACTCACTCATCATCAACACGGAAAAACAGTGATTTTCAATATTGTGTCATTTTGCGACTTTTGAATTTTGAACTTGCCTTACATTTCAAGGCACTGCACCTCCATGTGAACAGGGCAGTTTGAGACTACCTTGTTGCTGCCGTGTATGTTCCACTTACCCACAGACTTTTATAAACTTAACAGAATACCAATCACACAAGTAATTAGGTTTCAGGAAACCTTTATTGTAGTAAACTATTCTAACAAGGATTACAAGTTATAAACACAGTATAAACATATGAAGATATTGACAGATTGATACGATTCAATGATTAATGATTATGCGTCGCTATTTCTTCATCTCTGATTCTTGGGTTCGTTGCTTGAGTGTCCTGACGATGACTATCTGTCTGACGTCAGCTCCTGTCTCTGGATAGACCTTAGACCAATGATTCCGTTCCGTCTCTTTAACTCTTTTTACAGATCATAAATCCTAAACACCCCGTCAACTTAAATATAAAACAATTTCTAGTGAATTGTTCAAACCCCAATTATTTATAAATTTGTCAAGTTGAATTCTCTTGACAGGTTAAACATCATACAAAGAATATATTCATTCTTTTCCAAAATGTATGTTTTATCCCATCCATCACTGTTTTATAATTGATGTTGGTATTATATATCAACCTTGCATACGATACTTACACAATATTATTGACATTATAAATCATGAATATACAAATTAGTATAACAATGTATGCATCACAACAATATTCAGCCCAGTAAAACTCAGAATGTTACGTTATACTCACTATACAATCACAATAGATAATATTCATAATAAGTAAAGGTAATACTAAAATAATGTGTACTCACAATTCCTCGTTGGTATTTACTGATTTATAAAGATTTCAGTGTTATCAATGTGGAATCCCAAGATCCGGACTAACCTTAACAACACCTTGTTGTATTCCCGGGTTGTATTCACCGAGAGCTGAATACAGTATTCAGATGAAAACTCGTAAAACTTTTGTGCAGCATCTCTAACAAGTAATATCTCTGTTGAACAATCAGCAACTTCTGATTTAGACTAAAGAATTAGTCTAATTTTTAATTATTTCTTCACATAAGCCTAATGGTCAAGAGTTGTGGAACTCTAATATTCTTGGAAAGCATTCTGAAGTATACGCCCCTATTCATATTATTGGTTAATGCCTGGTCACTCATTTCGTCCCTTGAATTTGATTGGTTAAGAACTTTTACTACCACTTCCACCAGGAGGAGTGGGAAACAAGACTCTAATCTTTCTTGGAAATGTCTGACGTCTTGGGTCAATGTTTAAAATTCTACCCAATTCAATCTGGATCTTCTCCTTTTAGAGGCATAAGGCTTCATTTTCAGGGATATTCCCAAGAAATCGAACCGACCGGTAGTATGACGTATGACCATCTTGCAGGACTAAACATGTCTCTTTGAATTTTTTAAATGAATTTTATAATTAACTTTCCATGATTAACAAATTTAGAATTTTACATATCAGTACTCTGTATCCTCATTTTGCAATATATTATGTGATCTTTTATCTTCTTGTTATTCTGCTTCAAGTCTCTTTTTTTTATATTTCCTTGTCTTCTTCCCCATCTTCTTTTCTCCTCATTCTTCTCCCCTTCTCCTTCTTTTCTTCCTCTTCTTCTTTTTTTCTTCTTCCTCCTCTTTGTTTTAATTATTGGTATGTTTTACATTACCCTTTTTATTGTAAATAACATGTATGGTTAAATACGCAGTAATATGTTATTTATTTATTGCATTCAGTGTGTGATATATGTGTACTTTTTAATTATGTAAATAATTACACTGTTTTAAGACATTTTTAATGTTGTATATCCATGTGCAATTCAGTCTTTGTAACTGCGATGCATGATACAATAAATACCATACCATCGTCATGATTACTTGGAAAACTTTCACCGGAAGTTCTCTTCTTCTTATGAATTTAATTCATACCTTAGGTAAGTTCTATATCTACATTATACTGTACACAAAATACATTGATGATACCTATCGGAATTATACCGATACCTATTAGAAATTAAAAATAAAACAGTAATTTCTCTTAAACTGCAATGACATGCATTTGATAAAAAAAAAACATTTCATGTAGCATACAATAGAACAATCTGGTTATTACATAACAGTAATATAATATTTAATACACACGTATAATTAAACTTAACATCACATGTTACATAAAATAAATACAGTCATCTCTTGAGAGAGGGCCATTGCAGATCTTTAAAACGATTTCAGACAGTGGCTGCCATGTACGATTTGATACCACGTACGCTGCTCTTTTATGTAATGCTTGAAATATCTATAACATTTCAACATGTTTTAAACACTTATTTCCAAACACAGTAAATACAAAATAGTGATCACCGAAGGATGTAGTGTATACACTTGACATGTTGTGTTTTTCTGGATCATTACAAAATATTAACTCTTTAATTGTTGTTGTTTCAGAAAAAGATGTTACCCTTGTGCGTATGCCAATATAGATGAAATAATAGCCAATACAATAAAGTACCGAAGTGTGACGTCAGTTGCCATGGTGTCATGGCGGGCTGGTTCTGAACAGAGTCGTAGCTGACGATCGTCTGTACACATTTTGTTTGACTTTGACTCGTTTGAAAAAAAGGTTGCAAGTGATCAAATTCCGATAGCAGCCATTTTCTCCAATGAGAAACACACGCTTTCATTTGGCGGATTTATTTGTTAAGAACCAGGGGTGGTATTCTGAGATCCATTTTATCTCAGATAAAATAAAATATTTTATCTCCGTTAAAATCAGTGAGATAAAATACCCTTAAAATCTCTCCGAATTGGTATTCTGAGAACCATTTTATCTTCATTTTATCTCTGTAAGACACACCTATTTTTTAATCAATGTCCAATTAGAAACGCGCTTTTATAGCTCTCTCATATCACTCAACCAATTAAAATCCATTCCGCCAGGAGGTGTGGCAAAGGGGTGAGATTGCGTCAATTTATTGACTTCAAATACGCTTGCACTATACGCTTACGCGTCTTTACCGAGATTTCTTTTTAACAAAAAGGACAATACTCTCATCTTTTTTCGAAGTCTTTATCGCATCTTTACAAGCATCATTTCAAAGACAATATTAGTCAAGAAAAGTTTCATGAAATACTCTCTGATTGTACATGAACAACGTTAAGGTGTTATTCTCAATAAATATATAATTTTTCTTCATTTTCATGTCACCATTTGGGGTTAATTCACCTAGAAATATTGGTGAAATAAACGTCGCAGAGATAAAATAGCCTCTACTCTCTTTTAAGTTTATTTTATTTTTTCTTCAAAGTAACATGGGCGCAAGCACATCATCTGCGTTGCAACGGCCAGATACGCGATGGGTATGTGTACGCAGGCATTGTTCTGTTGCGTATCATCTGTAGATACGCAAGATAAAATTTATACGCAAGATAAAATCTAAAATTTTATCTGAGAGATAAAATCTCATCTCAGAATACCAATTTCATTTTAAGAGATAAAATTAAATATTTTAAAGATAAAATGACCTCAGAATACCACCCCAGGCCGCCGTGATACCATGGCAACTGATCGCTTCGTTACTCTATAAATAGGAATTATGCCCATGTTATTGGAAACAACATGAGAGCAAAAGCTCAACAGGATATTGTCCACCAATATTACAATTGCAGGAAAAATATCTGCTGTGACCCTGCATGTTTCAATTGTTTTTTTTTTCTATTTATCCTGAATTGAGGTACTTGATTGTCCATAAAAATATCAAAAGATACAAGTCTTTACATCAACAAAATTCATATATCACACAACAATATTTTATTTAAAAAAATACATCAAATACAGTAAAAATATGTTACTTACACTACCAGTCACAATTCCTCGGCCTGCTGTCACCCGTCGAGAACCAGAGAACAATATATTCAGTGGACTGAATCCATTGTTTTCCGGCTCCAACAGCGGACCAAAAAACCACGACCAGTAGTGTATTCACTCAAAGTAAAAACGCATCTACATTAGATCTTTTGTGATTATACTTCAAACTTATCTGGAATCTTATTTCTGCTTTCAAATCTTTCAATAGATAGTTTCCATGTAACACATGCTTCTTTTCATCATTACATTCTTCGACATAATTCTTATATACAATATATTGGCTATAAGTAAGGATGAAATTGACGAGTTTTGTTTTTCGGTTGCCTATATCACATCCTATAATAATAATAATCGTTTTTTCATTTATATCAATATCAGGTCAAAACTATTCCGAATAAGACACGAAACTATTTTCCAAAATATCCTGACTTTTTTTCCATGTCGATAAAAAAATGACATATAGTTTCTTTGCGATCGCAAGTACGACATAAATAACCATTCGTAATTCCCCATTTGCATAAATTGTCTTTACTGGGCAATATTCTGTGAAAAAGTTTAAAATTAAATTGTTTATTTTTATTTTCATTAATTTGCTGAAATGTTTCAATTATTGATGAAGACGACGAGTTGACGACGATGATGTCTAAATGAGGTCCGGATTCATTCACGACAGTTTTCATAGATGCCCCGAGATTCCACACTTAGTTTGATAACGTTATGGATGAACTTATATTGAGCCTGAAAAAAAGGAACATAAATTAAATTAGCAAAAATTATACATGACTTAGAAGCCTTCAAAATGGATGGGACAATCAAAATAAATAGGCATAGCTTCCCTTTGCATTGGTTATATAAAATGTTTAATATGGTCTAAAAATTAAAATTAGTAAGATGATTACATTTTATTGTTTATTATATTTATTTGGAAGCCACTGAAAACAGATTTTCTATGTAGTGCCTGCACTCATCAAATAAACAGTGAATTATATCTTGTATCTTGTCTTGTTTGTTTCATGATTTAAATAGTGACGAATATCTTTATGACAGTATCAATTAGAATGTTGGCATATAGACAATTTAAATGATACTATTATTCTAGTCTGCAAGCCGCTTAATACAAAAGTGCCTGCATCTGGTCTAAGTTTTTTTTAATGGTAACACACACAAGGAACAAGTGGAGCGCCTTTGACAGTTCCGACTTTTCGCTGTGCAGCGCAGACGGACTTTACGGTATATTGATTTTGGAAGAGACTTTTGGGCCCGTCGTAAAACACTGTCCTTCAATGCAAGTTGTGTGACATGAGATTTTTTTTTCGTTTCGCATCTGCCACGGACACATTCAATCTGCCTTTCGTGTGCAAAATTCTGGTTGCTACTATGGTTACAGAGATATATCCGATTTCGGACGACTTTCCAGAGCCACATTTGGTTCTTCCCAGAGCTCGAGAGGCCGCCGGGCCCGGGGGGCCACTTCCATTCACGAGTGGATACCATGCGCGACCATGGGGTCTCGAAAAGCACCCTAAACACGTAATTTCCATATTCTGAAAGTGCACCCCTTAACAAGTATTGGCGTGTGAAACCCTACCCTTAACAAGTATTTGAAACAAAACGATACTCTTGGCAAATATTCCCTGAAATGAACCCCTAACCAAGTACAGGAATGTTTTATTGTTACGGGTCCTTCGGTCGTCGGCTTTACTTTTTTTGGTTTAGTACGACCCCACTTTCTACACCTCGCGCAAATCGGACTCTAAACACGTAGTGTTGGGGCAAAAAGGACATCCTTTATAAAACATTTTGATCTTGTTTTATCATCCCCGCAAATTCGACCCTAAACACGTAATTTTTCTAGCGAAATAGATACCCTTTTTTCATTATTTTTGTGTTTTTGACACCCTTATCACGTTACGTACGTAACGTGCCCTATCGTGAAAAAGACATCCTTTTTACGTGTTTTTTTGGTCGCGCATGGTATCCACTCGTCAATGTAAGTGGCCCCCCCGGGGGGCCACTTCCATTCACGAGTGGATACCATGCGCGACCATGGGGTCTCGAAAAGCACCCTAAACACGTAATTTCCATTTTCTGAAAATGCACCCCTTAACAAGTATTGGCGTGTGAAACCCTACCCTTAACAAGTATGGGAAACAAAACGATACTCTTGGAAAATATTCCCTGAAATGAACCCCTAAACAAGTACAGGAATGTTTTGTTGTTACGGGTCCTTCGGTCGTCGCGGCTTTACCTTATTTGGTTTAGTACGACCCCACCTTCTACACCTCGCGCAAATCGGACCCTAAACACGAAGTTTTGGGGCAAAAAGGACATCCTTTATAAAACATTTTAATTTTGTATATCATCCCAGCATATTCGACCCCAAACACGTATTTTCCTAACGAAATAGATACCCTTTTTTCATTATTTTTGTGTTTTGGACACCCTTATCACGTTACGTACGTAACGTGCCCTATCGTGAAAAAGACATCCTTTTTACGTGTTTTTTTGGTCGCGCATGGTATCCACTCGCCAATGTAAGTGGCCCCCCCGGGATTGACACACTGTCACAATGAAGCCCCAAACAAAATTTTCCGACGGCAAAACATGCAAATATCAAAGTGAAGAATTGAATGGGTATGCCAATCTCTTACCAACGTTGCAACTGCGCCAGGTCGAATTGCCCTCAGTGCCTTACATTCTTCAAAGACGTCAATCAGTTTCTCAACCTTCAGTCGCTCCAAGACAGACGAGAGAGCACAGAATGTCCCTGTAGTCCCTTCACCATCCCTAAAGCAATTGACATAACCATGGAGATTGAAGAATAATACAAAATGCCGGGACAAAATGATATATTGTCAAGTCCAATTGAACTCGGTCTTTACACTTCAATGAAAACGGGTAAAATAACACAACTACTGCTCCTTACAGTGTTTGAAGATGTCGAAACCAGGAATCGAAAATCCAATTAGATGGATAAAAGGTAAAATTCTGAAGGAAAACAAATCAGCAAGGGGAATGGATGCATATACGCGTGGGATAGTCGGTGGTGTATTGTGTGACGTCATCAATGAGACTGTTTCTTACCACCATGACCACGCTTTAACTATATTCAGAGGGCTGAGAAGGGTCTCGAAAATTGCATTTCTCGCTTTTCCATGACATCTATAAGACTAATTAGTGACTATTATTTGTGTATAACAATACAAGACCATTCCATTCATGTAGCTTGCCTATAATTTGGCCTATCACTATCGTGAATTTTCTTCGGGTGGCAACTTAAGTCGAAGTGACAAAATAATACGCCTGCCACTGACGACATTCTCATTCATTTAATCAAGAAGTCAATGATTGTAGAAAATATAGGCCCTATGTAATGGAATTTCTACATGTAAACATTTTCCCGGTGTAAGCCTGTCAGGGAATTTAATTGTGTTCTTTCTTTTATCAGTATCTCACTCTCACATGTAGTTCCTTTTTCGGTTTTGTTGTCCCCCACTAAAAACTAAACTTATTGATAGCCATCGAACACGGTCCTTACGTGCAATGAACTAGGATTGGCGCATCCTCAGCATTGGTGTCATTCCATGCCGTTGCCCTACGATGAAGCTCCATGAAAGAGATTGCAGAAGTACATACTTCAGATTCCATCGGCCATGTCGTAAGCTGGAGTTGGTACACAGTGTGAACTAGAGACTGCAATGGACGATCATGAGAATAATTTTACCCTAAAAACTTGACAAATACATTAAAAAAAAAGAAAACTATGTAAAATTAGTCCAAATTCAACAGGAATGCATACAAAGATTATTAATTAAATTTCATAAAAGGGAATGATATCGCGGTTTCTAAATTAGTTTTGTTGAAGTGTCACATATGTTATTCGAAACATTTTTGGCCCTACAGCGCAATTATATCTAACAGGGGCCGCGGGGCTGGGGGCGGCTTCAGCCCCCCCCCCACTTTTTTCCAAAACCGTGTAAAAAAAAACTTAAAAATGCCCATATGATTGTGATTTTTTTCCATGGTCAGCCCCCCCCCCCACTTTGGAAACCGTTCCGCGACCCCTGTGAGTAACATGACCGTGTTTCTAGCAAAACAATACAAACATAATTGAAAATCCCTGCATTATACATCATTAGTGTGCTTTCGATCTTGTACCAGGAAGTCAGCAGACCGTGGCCATACCATACTCGAGCTACGTTTCCATTCTGTTCTAATTTAAAGCCTTTTCGTTCGCGCTATCGTGTCTTACGTTTCGTCAGAGGGTTGTAGGACAATTACCCCCTGGACAACTACTCCCGGACAATTATTCCCGGACAACTACCTCCTGAGGAAAACCACCCCCGAAGAATGTTACCCTATGGACACATACCCTAGGAAAATTACCCCCGGAAATCCCCCCCCCCTCCTCTCTGGCATCGATGTTAGAATCAAGCGGGACCCATCTTGGCAGATGGTACAGGTTTTCGACTCAATATTTTCTGCCTTATCTTATCCTAATAACTTTTTCTTTCTCTTTTATATCGCTCTTTCACCTATCCTCTCTCTCTTCCACTTTCTTCTTTTTTTTTATATATATTTTCTTTCTTTTCATCCCCTTTCCTTCCTTTTTTTTGGTTTAGCGGCACCTTCTACGGCATGAAAAAAATGGGGGGGGGGGGTGCTTGCGCCCAAAACCTCCAGTTTAGCTTCGCATATCTGCAGATTGAACTAAGGCCCTGTCACATATAGGCGACGCACGAGGGGCGCATGGCCCACGTGTTGAATTTTGGCAGTTTGGGTCAATGCGTTGTATACTCACTAGACATGCGCCATTATTTATTAAGGTTCGACGAGCGTAATGTATTCGACGCTCTTCGCTTGTGCGTCGTGATTTCTTTAGCGTGCTCAAAATTATGCGCAGAGTTCGACGCATGACGTCGCCAAACATTCGCAATGCGCGCTAGACCAAAGCTATAGGCGTACGCTGAGCCTATACGTTGAGTATCCGTCCCAAGTTCGGCGGCTGATTTCGAACGAACAACTGGCGCACCTATAACGTGCTTCCAACGAACACGCAACGAATATGAACGAGTTGAACGAGTGCTGAACGTGTCTCTGACGCACGTAGACATAGGGCATATAAGTGGATCCGGCACCATCTCCTCATCACTTCTCCTCCAGCCTTCGAAAGAACCACCTCGGAAGATGGATGGTCCTGACACTCAATTGAAATAACATCAGCATAACCTAATGGCACTGACTATTCACCAACTACAAGTCTCCAGAAGAAGAAAGAAAAAAAGTCAACGAAGTTACTGGGTCTCTGTCGCTGGCAGCAATACTTCCAGCAGGGAAGGAAAAAAGCAGAGGAATCTTATCAAGCACTGGATCAACTTTCGATGACGGTGCCGTTCCATGGCAGGACAGAAAGATGTAGACAATATTTATGTGAACAGTTCGGGCAGCTTTAATCATACAGAGTTGTGATTGGATGATGGTTGATTAATGCTTTGTACTATTTCATTCCATACTATTTATTTGACAAGCATGCACTTGCAAACATATATAATTATACGCACGCGCACACACACTCGCTAACAACGCAAATACATTAGAACACAAATCTACACACACTTTTCTCCTACATGTGTCTATTCTTAGCTTTTTTCATATTTCCCCTCTTTTTACTTTTTGGCTCTTCTTTGTAAATTAGTAAGAATATTATGTATAGTGATAATATTCAAATCTGCCGGCAAACTTGTGTTTTCCCTGCCTGATAAATTGACACTGATTTGAATATGAAATCTTTTCAAACTTTTTTTCTTTGGTAGTGTAAGAAAATATATTTTCTTAATAACATAGTAACATTTCTACAAATGTATACATTGATTTATAGTTTTTTTTTTTTTTTTTTTTTTTTTTTTACTGGATATCCCGTGTTTTTTACCAAATGTGTTCTAATGTACTTCTGCTCCTATCAATTCCTATTCTTTATCTTTTTCTTATTATTCATATCCTCTCTTTAATTATGTAATTATATTTTGTAATTATAGATCAGATCTATTTCAAGAACTAAATGTATTCACGTTTTTATATTTCCATTTCATTGATTATTATGTCGACTTGTATATTGTGTAAATCCAACTTGCATGTTGGAGAAGAATAAGTTTAATAAACACATTTTAATGTAGTTTTACAAGATGCTGTATTTATTCAATGCACTAATTGTTTTTTTTATTAAACGCCTTGCAAAGTTAAATTATTTACACCCCATCCATTTTTTTATAGGGAGGAAGGAAGGGGGAGGGATACACAACCGAAATGGAATAAACTAGAATCATTATAAGTGTTTTCTTTTTTAGCATTTATATAACATAAAATCTTTGTCTTGATCTTTTGCATTCAATTTCTATTTCATTAACTTGACAAGTCCCCTTCATGATTAACCCATTCAACTCAAGTTTTAGTTTCGATTGTATGTTTACGATAGTTACTAAAATAGTTTTCATTGTTTATTGGTATGATTTGAAGCTATTCCGGTAATGGCCAATCAATAGTTAAAACGAACAAAAATGAAGAAAAAAGAGTTTCAAGCACTGAAACTTGAATTGAGCGACTTGTTCAAGAGGGGTAGTTTACATAATCTACTGCACATTAAACAAAACGTGTTATGAGAAGGAAAAAATCAATCGATTTAAGGTGAAATAAACATGTTGCTATGTTCAATAACCAACGATTTCTTTTTTTGACATTTTTGTAATCTTAAAATCGAATACAAAGCATATTGTTTAATAGTTGAAATGAGAGGTTGATAACAGTCATTTACCAAGATTTGTATTACCACATGTTTTCAATCAACACTGTCCACGTGAGAAATGGTCAAACACAAAGCATATTATTTCAATTAAACATATGAAATAACCAAATTTCTATTGCTATTTATTTTTAACTTTAAAAACGGATGAATACAAAACACATTATTTTTACGTTAAAACGATTCAATAACTAACCCTTTTCTCTATCAACAATCACTTTTTAACAATGAAACGGAATAATACAAAACGTTTCGTGTAAAAGCAATCATTTATCACCACTTTTTTAAGACTTGTTTTCAATCTTTTATACAACTCATTTGTGAGAAATAACATTAAACAATGTAAAAAGTTCAAAAATATGTACTTACACTGCCGAGTGGCTCTGGTCTGTGGTACACTATCTTTTGAAGAAAGTGGAACTTCTTCAATGTCCAGAGCTCACTTTCTATAAACAAGTGGAATGCCTCTGGCCGTCTCACCTGCATCACGCGATTCAACATAGCAGCAGTGCTGACTTTGAAAACTATTATAACTCGCACACGATGTTCAGTGATACTATGGTTACTCTTATTTCCACGTTTTATGAACTAGACCAATACACTTACAGAGGATATGATGGTTATTAAACAAATACCCCCAATGTGGCCAAAATTCATTGACATCACATGACCTTTGACCTTGATCATGTGACCTGATACTTGATTACTCTTATGTCCAAGTGTCAAAAGTCAGATCAATAAACTTGCAAAATTATGATGGTAATTCAACAGATACCCCATTACAGATAAAGTTAATTGACCTTTGACCTTGGTCATGTGACCTAAAATGCGCACAGGATGTTCAGTGATACTTGATTACTCTTATGTCCAAGTTTTATGAATCAGATCCATAAACGTTCAAAGTTATGATGGTAATTCAACAGATACACTCAATTCGGCCAAAGTTCATTGACCTTTGACCTTGGTCATGTGACCTGAAATGCGCATAAGATGTTCAGTGATACTTGATTACACTAATTATTTAAGTTTAACGAACTAGACCAATAAACTTTCAAAGTTATGATGGTAATTCAACAGATAACCCCAATTCGGCCAAAGTTCATTGACCCTAAATGACCTTTGACCTTAATCATGAGACCTGAAACTTGCATAAAATGTTCAGTGATGCTTGATTACTATTATGTCCAAATTTCATGAATCAGATCCATAAACTTTCAAATTTATGATGGGAATTCAACAGATACCCCCAAATTGGCCAAAGTTCATTGACCCTAAATGACCTTTGACCTTGGTCATGTGACATGAAACTCTGATAAGATGTTCAGTAATACTTGATTAACCTTATGGCCAAGTTTCATGAACTAGGTCTACATACTTTATAAGTTATGATGTCTTTCCAAAAACTTAACCTTAGGTTAAGATTTAATGTTGACGTCGCCGCCGTCGGAAAAGCGGCGCCTATAGTCTCACTGTGCTATGCAGGTGAGACAAAAATACCTGTTGCCCAGACTTAAGTATCTCTTCTAGTTGCGTGAAGTTGTCCCTCATGCCCCCGAACCAACCTTGCAGATGAGATACCTCCTTGGACATGGTTTCCGCCTGCTTCTGCCACGCTGCGTTCTTCAGATCTGGTCTCCTGTAGTTCATAACTTTTTTGTTCCATAGCATCTCGTGTTCCTCCAAGGCGACCATGAATTCCTCCTCCTCATCGGACAGCTTGCTGGCCCTTTTTTTTCCTCTTCCTGCCTTTCTTTGGAAGGATCTCTGCGACTGACGACACATGCGATGCCAGTGATACATGGCTGTCTACGGACCGACTATGCGAATGAGTGGGGGAGCGTTGAGGGGATGAGGTAAGGATTGAGCATCCACCACGTCACCATGCTCAACGGCAACATCAAGGTCTGGACTGGGCTGGCGATGGTCCAGGTTGGGAGTAAGCTCATGATCCAGGCTGGTCTCTCGATGATCCGGGTTGGGAATAAGCTCATGGTCTTGGCTTGGCTGTTGAGTGTCTGGATTGGGGTTGGGAAGCCCTTTGTTGCCTCTGCGGCCCCACGACCTTTTCCTTAACGGCGAACACCAGTCATTGTCTTTGTTGCCAAGATGCAAGGATGAAAAATTGGGATGTAGGCCTACATTTATCACTACACGAGGCTCTTTTTAGTTTTGCAGCCACAGTCACGTGACTGGAAGTTTTCGGTCACGGGCTGCGCGTTGAACGCGCAGTGCATGCGCTAGCCATTCGTTCAACACGCTCGCAATACGTGATGCATTAGTTGGGAAGTTTTGTATATGCGCTCTGCATGTACTGTATGGTCAATAAGCGCCCAGTATGCGCGTTAGTAATATGTTCTGTATTCGATGCAAGTTCGCTAGCCTTTCACAAATTCTGACAGGAGTTGAGCGCACAACGACGCACTGGTCCTTTTTTCCAATTTTCTATGCGCGGGTCGTACGTGCGTCGGGCTATATGTGACCGGGCCTTGCGTTCGATTGATTCCAACATACTTGATACCGAGTAATTCTTCCGTCAAACGTACGGCCGTCATATGACCCTGTGCTCTCCCTTAGTCGGGGGGGGGGGGTAATATTCCTCTGAGGGTAATTGTTCCAGGGGGTAATTGTCCTCGAAGGTACTTGTCCGGGGGTAATTGTCCAGGGGGGTAATTGTCTGGGGGTAATTGTCCTTGAGGGGGGGGGGTAATTGTCCAGGGGTAGTTGTCAGGAGAGGTGATTGTCCGGGGAGTAATTGTCCTCAGGGGTAAATTTCTGGGGGTGATTATCAGGGGGTAATTGTCCTCGGGGTGATTGTCCTTGTGGGGGTAATTGTTCGTGGGTAGTCGCCAACGGGTGATTGTCCTAGGGGTAGTTTCCTGATACGACGTGGGTCTAGTGCAAAGAAATTGCCGCTCTGCGTTGCAGATCGGAGCGGACGTCATTTGCTCGATGACTGTCTCAGATTTGGAGAGATTTTAGGAGTTCCGCATGCGCAGATCGATTTTCGCCACAAATTACCGTCATAGATTTCTCCCGTCGCAGGTCTAAAGCACGCTAATAACACATCGTAAATATAAAATCTGTGGAAATTCGAGCTATCATGGAGCTACCTACCTTGGTTGAAGTGTTTTGGAGTTCCATAGACCTACATGATAATCCATCATAATGTTTCTCATTGACGAATGTGATCATGAAAGGACCGTATGTGACTTCACTTTGAGATGCGTCTGGCCAGTATTTTGCCATTGACTAGAGAAAAAAAATAGATAAATTTAAGCTTATTCATAAATAACAGGCCTATATGTATCTGAAAATATACTTTGACTCACACAAAATAAGTGGATCTATATATCAAATATCTAAGGCCTATGCTATTATCCTGGAAAATAAATCAAACAAAAAAAGCCATGTTAAAATACATGTAAATCTCCGCCTGGTATTTTATTGAATTTCAATTGTATTTTCGTAAGTAAATGAAATTATGGCCTAAGCCTATATCATCAAAGTATGTCTTACACTATAAAACACATACTTTTTTTACATTCCAATGTAAATATTGTGAATATGGTCATTACTTATACATCAAAATGTATTTGAAAGGGAAATATACCATACTGAAAACTTACTGAAATGTTGCGCTTTACCTATTTTACCTGACAAATATCCCAACAATTGGAAATAAGTTTACCAAAGAACAGAGCATTTTGTAATTGCATTCTGCGTATGAATGATGTCATTTGAGATAGCCTTTTAAATTCACTCACATAATTGTGATGTGATGACTATTCAAACATAAAAAAAATCTTTCAACATCTACTGAAGAGCAACAAAATGTTCCCACTGGTTGGTGTCTGACAGTTGCCATGGCAACCCAGATAGCCAATGTTCCAAATGTGGACAATGAAACGATTTCCAAGTTTGATCAATGATGCTATTCTAGTCACCGGGTCTATGCCTCGTCCTCGTTTCTTTACAAGAATTTTGACAACCACCTAATATCATGTCAGGAAAGCTTACGCAACACCCATTTGAAAAGTGTTTGAGTTTATCCTAAAAATGAGAAAACTTGTTAACCATGGTTAACTAGCTAACTGCATATTCAACTAGGTCTTATTATCTCGAGTAGGCATGTGTGATGATACGTACCTGATCCTCTGAGGCCATACCGTTGAGCATTACAATAGTAGAAATCTTGTAATCAAAGATCAATCGCCAGAAGTCAACAACAGTATCTGGGAGAGGGGTCTGAGTACCAATGAACATGTCCTTTTTGGTGTATCCCTAGACAAGTGCAAGATTTATTTGTTGTATCATAACAATTCTCTAAGACAGTGGAAAGGGAAGCATCCATATTGAAATTACTTTAAAGGAACTAAAGGAATCAATTGATGTTCATACAGTCTATCAAAAGTTGGTCTAATTCCTAGATAGTAAAATACCACATGGACTAAACCCATTTGATCCATTATTAATTTGGTATAATTGTTAATTGTCTACACTACACGTGGTCTGACACCCATGTTGCCTAATTCTCATTGGTCTGTATTCTGGACTCAGGTTTAACTCAGACAATGGTCTCACTCTGTGCTAAAATTATGGGAAGCTAAATATGTAAACATTTTGTTTACATATTACCCTGTTGAAAAAAAACCCTGATTTTTGCAGAAGGCAATAACAGAATAATTCTGTAATTTAACAGAACAGGTCTGTTTAAAACGGGGAAAAGGGTGGTTTCTTAAAGGACATTTGTAAGGTTCCATACACTAAATACCAATTTCCTGTAAGATTACGCAATCTGGTAAATTACAGATTTTCTCGAGACTCTGCTGCAGGAACTTATTTTATTCTAACGATAAACTTTCTAACAGTATATGTTCCTTATATTACAATGCCCTTTCTAAGTCTTTGATGGTGAAGAAAACTAACTTATTCATCTTTCACAAGCAAATAAAATCATGTAAGAATGAATTGAGAGTCAAATTAGCTGATGCATTGAACCTCTACTGTTAAGGATTAATGCAGCTATTGGCGATGGTTTACGATTTTTTTAACGTTCCGCTCGCCGACCTTAACCTCAAGTCTTGCGCATCTTTTGAGACCACATTTTGAAGAATAAAAGCCGATCTAATAACGTTAAACAACATTCATTGTCTCGAATGAGTAAGCGCAGACTTCTTTGCAAACTGCCTTGATTTTGGTTTGAAATAATGATGACAATTGGTGACATAATTGGGTCCGTGAACAAAATTGACACAGCAATTTAAGTCATAAACTTACTGGAAGGAAAGATGCGTTTATATAGTTGCTACCATCCTCCACCTCTGTAATAAGAAACGGTCGATGTTTGTCCACTGATAAAAAAACAACAATAAATTGATGTGTGTACTGTTACAATTTTATTTCTAAGCTAGACCATGTAGACCTTATATTTCGAAAAAAAAAAACATAAGCATCTACAAGACACTGAATGTTTGCTCATTTTTTTAATGCTTTGTTTGTTGGTTCATTTACTTTGTCGCGTATCGTTGTAAAAAATAATTACTTGAAGAATAAAATTAATTGCTTTCCAATTCAACAAATGATTGAATGAATCATTAAACTTTAGTACCATCTACCGGCAAATTTTCCTTTCGTTGGTCGATAACAAACACAAACGAATACAAAGGAAATTAAATTTACAATGAGATGGCAAATATCACTCAATAACATGTCAGCAGATATAATCAACTTCATTTAAACACAGGATAAATGTCTTGTTACAAATCTTCGAAGATGCATGAATAAATCATGATTAATTTTACAAAAAAATCACTAACGTTTACTATGAAAGTGGAGCCACAGCATGACAATTATGTGAGGATGTCATTCACATTGTTGAAATGCTCAAATCCAACAGCGTGATGAGAATTCAACACTGTCGACAATGAGTGCGCTCACAGTGTGTTCACTGTGTGACTGTTCATATAGTTTGTTCACAGAGTAGACTATGTGAAAATTGTGATTCACACTGTTAGAATGCTCACATTCAACAGTGTGAAGATACGTCCACACTATATGGAAACCTCCACAGTGTGACTGTTCACAGTGTGTTCACATATTGGACTATGTGGAAATTTTTATTCACCTTGTTAGAATGCTAATATTCAGTTTTCATATTGGTTATTAAACAAAATGTGTATGTAGATGAATTTATATTTATAAGGTATAATTATCTTTTGAAATTTGTTTTTAAAATGATGAACCCTGTGGAAGAGAAAACAACTATGTCAACACATTGTTATGAAAATTATATTTCACTCTGTGGTTAAGTCACTGTGTGTAATTATTCACAATAAATCACAGCCCCTCACATGTAATGAGCTATAGCAGACCGGTTAAATAAAAAAAATGATATAACAGTTGGGACTAACTTGGTATCTTGTCAATGTATCTGTTCTTAGGGACATTCAACGGGTTGGTGGCATCCTTCTGTTCATCCTCTCTTGGAATGGTGTTAAACAAATGAAGGATCTGCAGGAAACAAACAGTATTTAACAAGAACAAAATACTCTTTTGGCACATTCTGACGAAGAGGCCACCGGATACCTTCAATATGTGACATATTTTTCCTTTGTTGTTTTACACCAACATGAAACTCTGATACAAAAAGTCTAAATTTGTTTTCAGTAGCGTTCATGGTTTAGCATTAGGTCTATATCTCTTTGAAGTTGGGATTGAATAAAATGGGCTACTGCGAAAGTAGAATATACGCGAGAAGTGTGCAGTAAAGCTGTCCATAAATTTACGAACGACTTAACGCACGGCTGGAAAATGTTCTTAGGCGCTAATATCTGCATAGGGATAAATACTTTAGCACATACTCATGATTTCTTTAAATAACTTTCTCATAAATTTATGAGTAAGGTAACAAAATCAAATATAACTTACTTGGAACTGCTCTTGTAGCACAGTACATCCTTTAACAGGATCAGGAGTTAGGAGGTAAGGGTATCGCTTGAGGTAAAGCTCTTGAGCTACGCTGGTATCACCACAGACGAAGGTTTCTAACAAGGCTTTATAGATGAACTGATATTGCTCCTGGAATTAGACGGGGTGTTGTTTTAAATGGTAAGTAGTAGCGTTAGTAAATAAATTAAGACTGATATGTCAACATGACTGTCATTTGAATATCACCAAATTCTTTGTTCTAAACCGGGAATGGAGACTCAGTGGTAAAGTTCACAACCCATAAACTGGAGGTCGTGGGGTGGATCTGCAAGACAGACCCATACCAATCGTGTAGGAAAGTGCCTGAGCTTTTGTCCTTAATTATTTACTATTAATATTCATCTTGATACTGTATTGTGTGAATCACCGATGAACAATAACTTGTGATGATTAGCATATATATCCCCCGGATATATCCTTCTGTATTTCTGGGACATTGATTCCGATGCAGTCTCAATAAGACTGCCGTACTTTGGCAAAAGGAAGCGAGTTACAAGAGTGTCATTGTTGTAAATGAGCAATGCGTGTTCGTCATTTACATCGGCATCATCAATGCAATATAACAGCAGCATATTTTCTTCAATATCTTTCCATAGAACAATCATTTCTTCCCAAATTTTTGCCTGCACATGCAACATACAAAGGGTGTTTTAGAAACAATTATGCTCCTTGAGCACTCTACAGAGTGGATTTTGCGCTTGACAAGTCACATAATTATTATTATCATCATCAACTCAAATTTGACTAATGTGGCACTTGCTTCCTTTTGCCAAAGTTGGGCAGAATAATTGAAAGACAAGACTTTTTGTATTGACATCGTCATTCAGACTCACTGCTACTTGAACCATCTTAATCCGATTATTCCTCATGCTCATGATGAAATTGTAGACATCTATGGCATTCTCTGCCTCAGCCTGATCCAACATTGCATCTAGTGTGATGAAGGTTCCTGTGCGTCCACCAGTACTGTAAAATAATGATATAAAACACATAATTGATCTACTTAGATCAGTAAATCTACAGTAGAGAGACTCTAATGCGTGATGCATGAAGTATGTCATGTTGTTCATATGAATAAAGAAACGGGGAAAAATAAAAATCTAATTCGCGCACACACTTTCAAGATATCTGTGACTGAAAATTATTTAGTCTCCTGGGTAGTCTAATAGTATCATACCTAATATATGGAATAGCATTGGGAATGCGTTACCAGTTACTTTATTTTTCACCTGTCTTAAGCACTAATAGTCATTTTATGTTTAATTTTTTTAGTACTTCAGTTTTACAACATATCACAGATGCAGGTGACGAATCGGACCTTGCATCACATATTTGTGGACATTAGACAAAATGGGTCATATGGAATATAAACCACGTGGTTAGTAGAATTGGACGTACTGTAAACCAGTCGCAACTGACCCTTTGGAACAATTTAACGACCTCAGTGATGGTGTGTTTCATAAGATATTGTATATGAATCTTTGTCATTTGATGAACCATCTTCTCAAAACCATGATAAGTGATCATAGATCACCACTATTTATTTGAGATTGGCCACGTGTGCAAGCACAACCAATCAATAAGTGGGGGCGTCGTGGTCCAGCTATTATGATTCTCTTCTTTCAATCTGAGGGATGTGGGTTCAATTCCCAGCCAGTTTGTGTTTTGCTTCAGCAAGATATTTACCCACAATGTGCTGCACTCAACCCAAGGTGAGGTGAGAAGAAATTCCTTGAATTGCTTCAGCGCCTATGTGGCAGCACAGCTGAAGCAGGGGTAATAGCAGCACTTCGTATCCTCAGACAAAAAGCGCTTAATAAATCCAGCTATTATCATTATTTCATTATTATCATCATATCATTAGCATGGTTAGGATCCGATTTGAAAGCTTGTAGAATGCATAGAAAGTATTACCTGCAATGAACAACGATTGGTCCTGAACTACTTGTGTGGTGTTGGTTGACTAACTTGATGAATTTCATGAGAGGTGTGGTATACTTTGGTACACCCATGTCAGGCCATGAGGTATAGTGGTATTGGACAACTTCACGGATGTTATCATCAAACTGCAAAATAATGTACACTTTTACTTTTGCTATGAAGAATTAATGATAGTTTCTATTACTGTCATACTGCAAAAACTGCGGTGTTGATTTAACACCAGCCTGGAATCTATATATGTCCACACCAGAGAAGTATTGAATTAACACCAGCTTGGAATCAAACCGCTGCTGTTTTAATACTAATTGGTGTTGTATAAATATCTATCTGGTGTTAGACTAATACCAAAACCGGTGTTGTTTAACACTTCTCTGGTGAGGACATAATATAGATCCCCGGCTGGTGTTAAATCAACACCGGAATTTTTGCAGTGCACGATTCGTGCCACGATTGAAACCGTTGCACACATTGTAGAGCAATGGTCGTGGTCGTATCAGATCTTATCAGATCTCCAAATGATAATTGTGGCATTTCGTTTTGATTGTAGAAACAAACGTGGACGGATGATTTTTTTTTGTGTGTGAGATCGCTTCAATGCAAATCATAATGGATCGCACGACTGGGAATGAGGCATCAACGCACAAACTTTGTCTTTTTATGATGATTTTCTAATATCACTTGTAGACTTACACTTCACTTCACATCTTTAGAACAATCAAGAATTTTACAATTCTTTGAAAGATTGTTCGTGTCACATGTAGAAAACATTTCTTTGTGACACAAGTCATGAAACTACTAAAATAAGACAGAAGATGAAATATATTTTGTTAACAGCAACAAAATCAACTAATAATACTCACCTTTAGATTATATTTCCTGACCGTGTAATGTGTGTTTACTTCAGTACTATCTAGGGCAACAGTAATTTTTCCATACACCATTTTTTTGTCTGGCCAGTACTTTTCACACTTTTTCTATAAGAATAGAGAAATATACAGCAGAATTAGATATAAAAAACATTATTCAACCAAGATTACAGCATTACTATGGTTTACGATTATATCTGATGCACATTATAAAAATTATGCTCTCACACACACAAAAAATAACTCTCACCCACGAGCCATATATCAGCCTCACATTCACGAACTCATACACTTTCACCGCCACACGCACATACACTACCCAATAACACCAATATACACCCCCATATCGTAACTCCAATGCACAAACACACACCCACACGCACCCACACACCCTCTCACACAAAGTGACGTTCCTCCTGTGGATAACTGCGTAACTGTAATGGAATGGATTTGTTTCTACTTCTATGTATGCATTAGATGAACTAAAACTTCTTGAATGAAAAATAGGAGAAAATAACCTTATCATTCTCTACCAAGTTGGTCAGCATGACAATCTTGCAACAGTCCTCCTCCCATACCATTCGCCAGAAATCCCGAACCGATGCCGCGTTGGGTCCTGCATGTACAAGATTTAAGTTCTCATATTCAAGGCAATATGATAAATTCAGCAATACTATCATATTGCTAAGATAAAGTTTTTAAACAATATTAACCCTGAAGAGACAGCCCCCCTGTTGCACCCACAAATGTAATAACGCCCACAAATGTAATAACACTTTACCCACAAATGTAATAACGCCCACAAATGTAATAACACTTTACCCACAAATGTAAGATTTTTTCATCGCCCACAAATGTAATAATGACTTTACCCACAAGTGTTATAAATTTGAAGGGATTTTTGGCGAATCCGTTCTAAACTAAAATCCTATAGTAATGCGTTCATATAGCACAAAAGTGCAGTCTTTTTTTCAGACCGGGTTAATAAAACAAAGTACAAGTCCAAAGTCTTTTTTCCAGACCCGGTTTTCAAAAATTATAATATAAATCCAAAGTCTTTTCTCCAGACCCGGTTGTTTAAAAAAATATAATAAAAGTCCAAAGTCTTTTTTTTCCAGACCCGGTTGTTTCAAAAATTGTGATATAAGTCCAAAGTCTTTTTTCCAGACCCGGTTGTTTCAAAAATTATAATATAAATCCAAAGTCTTTTTTCCAGACCCGGTTGTTTCAAGAATTTTGATAAGTCCAAAGTCTTTTTCCAGACCCAGTTATTTCCAAATTTATAATATAAGTCCAAACTAAGATACGGTAATGATATTCCTGTGGAAAAAATGGGAATCGAGCTTAGGCTTTTCTCCAGACCCAGATAATTAAAACTGGTGGAATTAATGTCTTTGTTGTTGTTTCAACTTATACGGTGTATATTGTGAATATGTGCACTAAGAGTAAATTGAGAATCAAGCGTAGTCTTTTCTCCAGACCCGGTTACCTGTTATTTAAACATTATGAATAACAGTTTAAAAACAGTATAAAGACCCCATAATCTTATTAATGCTGGATATAGCGTAGTCTTTCAGCCCGACCATTTTTTTCTTCAAAAAAAAACGCTAATGGTAAGAATTAAAAAAAATCAAAGTCTAAGACCCAAACAAACCTTCAACCTAAGAACCTGTTTTAAAAGAGGTTTAGAGTGTTGTCTTTATTCCATACCTAAAACAGTTACGAAAAAAAAATCTTCTAACATAAGACCTTATATAATTTTTTATACACCAGGACCAAGATGCAAAACAGTAATTTTATCTCTGATCTTGTGAACCTGTTTAAATATGTGTGAATAAATAAATAAATAAATAATATTCTTATTCTCGTGGAATAACACGAGTTTTAGAACGTACTCTTTCCTCCAGACCCGGCTATTAAAAAAAGTAACTGAAAAACTTCAAATCTAAGACCAAATTTCCAAAGTTTCACCCAGTAAAAATATGTCTTTATTTAAATAATACTACTACCCATACAAAACATTGTAATAACGCGTGGGTAAAGCAGACATCCTTTCTCCAGACTTGGTTACTATTTGAAAAATAAAATAGTTTTTACAAATATTCTAAAACGAATACTCAATAATCTAATTACTGTGGAACAACATGAAGACTGATTGTCGAAGATCGACTTTCCTCCAGACACAATTATTTCAGGAATAAAAAATCAATAAAACTCAACCCCCCAACAACGAATCTAAGAACCAACAATCCTCCAAATTAAGACCATGCATGTAGAAAAGCACATGTTTAGAGCGTTGTCTTTATTCCAGATCCGGTGATTTAAAAATGATTTAAACAATCCTAAAAACAAAAGACTCGTATTCTTATTCTTGTGGAATAAAACGAGTATTATGCTTAGTCTTTCGTCTGGACCTGGTTATTTAAAACATAAAGAAATATTGAAAAAAAATGACAGCTGAGACCAATCTTCAAAATTAAACCCACTTAAAATGCTTGGGCTTAGAGTGTTGTCTTTACCCCTCACCGACGTATATTATAACTTTTGAAACGGCCGGGTCTGAAAAAAAGACTTTGGACTTGCATTATAATTTTTGAATTAACTGGGTCTGGAAAAAAGACTTTGGACGTATATTATAATTTTGAAACAACCGGGTCTGGTAAAAAGACTTTGGACGTATATTATAATTTTGAAAACCGGGTCTGGAAAAAGACTTGGACTTGTACTGTATATTTCATTAACCGGGTCTGGAAAAAAGACTTTGAACTTTTGTGCTATGTGAAGGCATTACTATAGGATATTAGTTTAGAACGAATTCGCCAAAAATCACTTCAAATTAATTACATTTGTGGGTAAAGTCATTATTACATTTGTTGGTAAAGTGCATTATTACATTTGTGGGTAAAGTGTTATTACATTTGTGGGCGTTATTACATTTGTGGGTAAAGTGTTATTACATTTGTGGGCGATCAAAAATTATTACATTTGTGGGTAAAGTGTTATTACATTTGTGGGCGATTATTACTACCCCCCGGCCCTCGACATTTTTCGTTATAAATTAGCAACGCGAAAAAAAATCGTGTCGCGGCGATTCCTGACCTTTTTCTATCAAGTCTAGCGCAACTTTTAGTTTAATACCAGATTTGTGATGCGAGGTACATGTTTGCGAAATTACACAACATTTCGAAAGTGCATGCAGATCAAAACTAACTCAAAAACGTGAATTTGTGTACAAATCCAATGCAAATAATGTTTCTAGCCAACTAAATTTATGCCTCATTATTATTATTTTTAATGATTAAACTCTTCTTGTTTATGGTCAGAATAAGGTCCCCAACGATTTCATTAAATCAAAATAAACACAAAAACAAGATACATAAATTAATAAAAAAATAAAAATAAAATACATCAGAGAATTGTGACAAAATTTTCTTTTAAAGTATATTTGATCAATATATTATACACTGTCAGTGAATAAATGAAGTACTTTAGTCCTTTAGTAGTGTTGATTTTAGGCATAAATTAGCCTAATTTATTCGTAATGAGCTTTTTTTCGAAGAATTTGATTGTACAGATTTACTAGATTATCCTTGGGTAACGCGCTTATTGATTTTCGTTGCAATTGCACGGAGGATGTAAGTGGATGGGGGGGGGGGGGGATTCAGCCCACTGTCTTGATACAGGCATCAAAATTAGCCCAGCCTTTTTGGTGTGAGACTAAACCTGTCTAAAAGAACAAGAGAAACTGAAGGGGTGACTATTAAACGAAAAAATCTTAATGATTTTTGGTCAATACCTTTTTCATTCTATAATCCCCTTTTCCTTGCAAATATTTAGATAACATCACAGTCAATAAGACAATTTCCCTTTCTGCAATAAGACTTTCCTCTTTCTGGTCTCATTGTCAGAAACATAAAATTACACTCTAATATCTGGGGATTGTTTCATGGCAGTTTTCCGCGGAGGAAAGTTGTTATGCTTTGAGGATAACCGTACAACTACAAAGAAGAGAGTGATCTGAGAAGTATGTATCAATTTTGATGATAATACTGTTATGTAGTCTACTGTTGTGGTATTACCAGGAGAAGGCTTATACTCAGTTCTCTTGCACTTTTCATGGATAAATTTAAAGCAGATACGAACCAAAAGCGCCATCTCGAGTCCTCAACTACTCATATGTGGCCAGTTTCCTGATCCATAATGCTAGTGTAGTCTAGTAATATAGACCCACTTGATTGATAAAATGCTTATTAACTATTCAATACATTTATACCGAAATAATTATGTTACCTGGTAGCAAAACAATAACTTTTCCTCTTAAAACATTTTCGTTTCTCCATACAAATACAATTTATTCTCTGTAGATATCTCAAAACGTATATTTTAAGACTGTATTTTTAACACACAGTCAATGAGAGACCACACACAGTTTGCTCCCCCTTTAAATTAACAATTTTGTCATGTACTTGTTGTGAACGCAATAATCATATAGCTCCATGATATAATCACCTTGGGCAGCAATGTACTTTCTGGAATAATTGTATCCCTGTAGAATAAATCAAATTTGTGATAAAAAAAGTAAAGCGGTATACATAAAACTACATCAATTTTATAGATACAAATATGACCCTGTCTAGCTATAATGGAAGATGACATAGAAGCAATAGTGACGCCAATTATTGTATAAACACACAGTGTATAAAATATACATGCAATCATGATCGATTTCCTTCGAATATTTTAGTTCTAATACACACACATTCTCACCCACACACGCACCCACCCACACCTATACTCTTTTCAACATAGTTTCCTTTTTTTAAGATTTCATCAAAAATCAAAAACATAAATTCAAGGTAAGTAATTACAGTTTATAAAACGTCATTTTGTGTTTAAAAAATCTACAAAAAATATACCAACAACTGAAGAAATGATGATGGAATGAAATGCTTAAAATATACTGTATACCATGATACCAAACACACATATTACAGGCCGGAATTCACTTTTACCTGCTTAAACAAATCCTCTTTTTTTATCGTCATAATGCTCTTACTTGATAGCAATAATGATTTTATTTAAATGGTAACCTTTTGTATAAGATCGTTTAGCAGCAAGTGCAGATGAAATAAAAATTATAACGCAAAACCTAATGACATAAATTATCGTAATAAGACATTTATGAAAAACATTTCGAAACATGAGATAATAACATACCTTGCAGAATAGATAGATTTGAAATGTATATTTTTTAGTATATATACTTACGTCAATGAAGTTCGCATTGATGTAGTCTGAATGAGGATCATTATCAAGGAGGGGCAATTTGACTCTAGAGTGGTCATCTAAAAAGGTAAAAGAATTCAATCTTGATGATACAAAGCAAAATATGGGAATGAACAGGAAGCCTTACAGAAGTAATCGATTTATATTGTCAGGTATGAGTAACTTTTCTTGCCGCAGACTTGTGGATAGCTTGTGCTATTTTTTCATTTATCGTTATGGTAAACCAAAACTAATTGTAGATAAATCATGACTGAGAACAAACGCATGAATTATTTTTTTTCAGGAGTGGGTTTATCCTCTTGATTTTGAATTTTCAATATCTTTCTCTTCAGCTTTTAGTTATGCCTCGGTGAGAACTATGATTCCCATATGAAGTTAGAAATATGTCTAATTTAATCTAAGGCTCCTCAGAACAGGATGGCCATTTCCATACATTCACCGATAATACTACATCTTGACTGAGTATACACACATATATAATAATAATATATGTATTAATATATATTATTAAAACGAAAATGCAATCACAATCCCTGTATTTCCAGAGTACCCCGCCGGAAAAGAAATCTGACAGTCCCACAGTTCGTCCAGTATGTTCACAGTGTGGAACACAACGTAAAACCATCTTTACACTCTGTTTTAAATTTAGACATTGTAAAAGTGTAAAAAGCAGTTTTACATCGCCTGCTATGTAAGCACTCTGTAAACTCCCAATCTGTAGAGTGAAGAGATGTACGCGCTGGGAAATTATTGCCAAACTGTTGTTAGATTTGAGCGTTTTAACAGTGAATCACATCTCCACACTGTTTACACGCCTTGTGACACTACTCTTTCCAAAAGAGTGTGCCTAACCCGGGGGCCACTTCCATTGACGAGTGGATACCATGCGCGACCATGGGGTCTCGAAAAGCACCCTAAACACGTATTTTCCATATTCTGAAAATGCATCCCTTAAAGTGATTGATTAACAATGGTTTGACTTTAAAAAAATCTGAGCTAGACATGCTAGTGATATGTTACAAAAATGAAGCCCAGAAAAAATTGCGTTCGAAAATAATTATTTAGTGCTTCAAAAATTGAAATATAAAGTGACCGGAAACACCATCTTAATTTCATCCCATACACTTATGTGTACTATTTAAGCGTCTAAGACACCTATTTACAAAATCGGGATTTGCCTTGTAGTTTTAGCTTTTCATTCTCAATAATGGTTGTTTTCAGGGTTTATTAGTTCTAATACATGCACTTGTACACATGTTTCATCTTGGTTTGAGAATTTTTTAAATCGGCTGCTCACAAAGTTAAACAATACCTTTTAAAAGTATTGGCGTCTCAAACCCTACCATTAACAAGTATTAGAAACAAAACGATACTCTTGGCAAGTATTCCTTGAAATGAACCCCTAAACAAGTACAGCGATATATTGTTGTCACGGGTCCGTCGGTCGTCGGTTTTTGTCTCACCTGCGAAGCAAAGTGAGACTAAAGGCGCCGCTTTTCCGACGGCGGCGGCGGCGTCAACATCAAATCTTAACCTGAGGTTAAGTTTTTGAAATGACATCATAACTTAGAAAGTATATGGACCTAGTTCATGAAACTTGGCCATAAGGTTAATCAAGTATTACTGAACATCCTATTAGAGTTTCATGTCACATGACCAAGGTCAAAGGTCATTTAGGGTCAATGAACTTAGACCATGTTGGAGGAATCAACATCGAAATCTTAACCTGTGGTTAAGTTTTTGAAATGTCATCATAACTTAGAAAATATATGGACCTAGTTCATGAAACTTGGACATAAGGTTAATCAAGTATCACTGAACATCCTGCATGAGTTTCACGTCACATGACCAAGGTCAAAGGTCATTTAGGGTCAATGAACTTTGGCCGAATTGGGGATATCTGTTGAATTCCCATCATAACTTTGAAAGTTTATGTATCTGATTCATGAAACTTGGACATAATAGTAATCAAGCATCACTGAAAATTTTGTGCAAGTTTCAGGTCTCATGATTAAGGTCAAAGGTCATTTAGGGTCAATGAACTTTGGCCGAATTGGGGGTATCTGTTGAATTACCATCATAACTTTGAAAGTTTATTGGTCTAGTTCATTAAACTTGGACATTAGAGTAATCAAGTATCACTGAACATCCTGTGCACGTTTCAGGTCACATGACCAAGGTCAAAGGTCAATGAACTTTGGCCGAATCGGGTGTATCTGTTGAATTACCATCATAACTTTGAAAGTTTATGGATCTGATTCATGAAACTTGTACATAAGAGTAATCAAGTATCACTGAACATCCTGTTCGAGTTTCAGGTGACATGATCAAGGTCAAAGGTCATGTAAGGTCAATGAACTTTGGCCATGTTGGGGTTTTTTGTTGAATAACCATCATATCTCTGTAAGTTTATTGGTCTAGTTCATAAAAAGTGGACATAAGAGTAACCATGTATCACTGAACATGTTGTGCGAGTTAGAGTAGTATTCAAAGTCAGCACTGCTGCTACATTGAACTGCGTGATGCAGGTGAGACGGCCAGAGGCATTCCACTTGTTACCTTTACACACCATTTGGTTTCATACGGCCCCACCTTCCACAACTCGTGCAAATAGGACTCTAAACACGTAGTGTTGGGGGAAAAAAGACATCCTTTATAAAACATTTTAATTTTGTTTTAATATCCCCGAAAATTTGACCCTAGACACGTAGCTCTCCTAGTGAAATAGATACCCCTTTTTCATTGTTTTTGTCTTTTTACACCCTTATCACGTTACGTACGTAACGTGCCCTATTGTGAAAAAGACATCCTTTTACGTGTTTTTTTTGGTCGCGCATGGTATCCACTCGTCAATGTAAGTGCCCCCCCCGGGGTGCCATAATGGGCGTTTTGATACGTTTGTGAGGTATTATGTGAGAGGGTGAAAAGGAGTGTGTGTGGGTGATAATGTAAGAATACTATGGAACTTTATGGGTAAGGTAAAATAACTGTATATATTTGTGAAAGGGGAAAGGGCACGGAGTGTAACCACGTTGCATGTTATTGCAGTTTAAGTAATTGGAATATCAAAGTGTGTGACCTTCGCGTTCATGGCTACCGTTCTCAAATGCAAGACACAAAGTAAAATTAGAATTATAAATAGGCATATTTACAGGCAATGATGTTCCGGTATCTGTTCTTCTGTGTGTTTCCGTTTCTTTTTGCCACGTTCCAAGGGTGCAACTGCCCAGCCGGAATGGTCTTGTGTTGAAAAAAAAAGAAAATGGAAAACAACAGTGATGATTTTTTTTTCAGAGATTAAAAATCATTTCTACCACTACATTTATAACTCTTGAAGCACTTCATTCGAAATTGTATAGACCGGAATAAATGACACAGGTAATGATAATAATCATTAATGTTACTTTTAGATATGCCAAATTGAAGCTCCCTAAGGATTAGCTCTGTTTTACCGAGGAAATATGGATATATGAAATATTTATTTGAAACAGAGGTAAATAACAGTATTATTTGATAATGTTTTTATATGGCTGAGAAAAACATCATAATTCTAAAATAAAAGTCTGAAATATTTCTTGTATTTCTTGAGAGGTACATGTTAGGGTTTCAGGGTGGTGAATAAAAAGAGGAGAACAACAAAACTTGCTTGGAAATCTTCCTGAAAACCAGACTCTGAATTAGTCTTCTGTGTCACATATGTGATAAGTTGGTCGAGAACGATGGGCGCATGTGTGTTTTCGACAGACGGCATGTTAGCGTAGGTTCCCACTTCTGGCACTGCATCAATATCCTCATACAAGGCCTCAGAGGAAGGGATAGTGGGAAGTGCATCATGTGAACCTACAAAGAGATTCAAGTAGGAAATTCAAGCCAAAAAGTTGATTTAAATAAAGTGAGAAAAAATAAGAAAAACACTGAAAAAAAAATATTTAAGATTAGGAAAAGTGTGACTATGCAAAGTTTATATTAATGTCACAAAATAGTTATTTGCATATCGAGATGCATTGAAAAAACGATGACGTCACATTTATTCTTTGTTTCTGTTGTATGAACTAATAATAATACATAGGATATTTATAGCGTCTTTTTTCGTTTTAAATTAATACTGAAGGTGCTTAGAAAACAGAACAGCCAAAAATAAAGATAAGCATAGGCGGCGGAAGCGGGGGGGGGGAGCCTGTCCCCCCCACCCCTGAATGAATTGCTTGAAAATAACTCTTTTGAAGCACTTCATTACAAATTGTATGCCGGAAAAATGACACAGGTAATGATGATAATGTTACTTTTAAATATGCCAAATTGAATTTCCTAAAGGATTAGCTCTGTTTAACCGAGGAAATGTGGAATGAGATAGATATATTATGAAATATTAATGTGAAACAGTGGTAATTAACATTATCATTAAATAATATTTTTATATAGCTAAGGAAAACATCATAATTAAAGCAGAAAAAATAAGATAAACACTGAAAACAGAATTTAAGATTAGAAAAAGTCTGACAATGCAAAGTTTCGATTTATGTCACATAACAGTTATTTGCATATCGAGATGCATTGAAAAAACGATGACGTCACATTTATTCTTTGTTTCTTTTGTATGAAATAATAATAATACATTGATAGCATCTTTTCCGTTTTAAATTAATACTGAAGGCACTTAGAAAACAGAACAGCCAAAAATAAAGATAAGCATAGGCGGCGGAAGCGGGAGAGACAGGTCCCCCCTGAATTCGAAATGGAGGAGGGGGACGCCCCCCCCTCCTAATTTTTTTTTGGGGGGCTTGTCAATTTTGTTTCCATCGTCCCCCTTAAATGTTTGTGGTCCCCCCTAAAATTTAGGTTGAAATTTAGGTTTTTCTTTTGCTTGTCAATTTTTTACCTGTGTCCATCCCAAAATTTCAGGTGAACCTCCTCCCCCCTAAATTTTTTTGGCTTCCGCCGCCAATGAAGATATTAAGTACAAGAAATGACACGTTTTTTAATATATGAAATATTAAATTTCTCCTCATCATAATGTGATGTTGGATTGATTCTTCCTCGGAAATGTTGATTTGACATCATTGTAACCTACTATGACTCGATCAAAAGCTTCCTTGATATAAAATCTTAAATTTTTGATATTATGTAATTCATGTCATGAGATAGAATACTGATATTTCCGGCATTCATTTTATTCGAATAATTTTTCTGTTAATGTTGACATCCCTTTTAAAGGGACTAAACATTCAGTAATCACGACAACGTCATACTCCCCGTGACTTCTCTGTTTCATGCAATCAATTATTGAGGCTATTGACAGACAGATTCAAACTCGGATGAACGTTTAATGACATATACCAATTAAATTGATTGATTGACTTGGTTCGCCAGGTATGACAAAAAATACAGTATAAAATTTGAAGTAAGAAAAATCTTTAAAAAACGCTGCCATGATAGCCTATGAAAACCAATAAAGGTTGTTTTCAATGATACCTTTCACATATTCAATAATGCCGAAATCTATGACAAAAGAGATTCTCATCAGTTTTATAATTGCTATTTTGCTAATTTCTCAGCAATTATAACAATCTATTTATAATCCTTTACCTCGTAATATTAGTATAGAGACACTTTAGTGGTCATTTTATTGGATTCTGTACGCACTCATTTTTATATTGTTACAAGTGGGATTTATATCTAAACTGTCATTCATATGTAATATGCAATCGATGAGATATCATCTCTTTGATTATGTTAATACTGATTCTACGCATTGGCATATCAATGCATATTCTCATGAGCCATCTTTCAAGGGCTTACATGAAAGTGGAAAATCACTTCACTTGAGGATTTCTTCATATAAATGGCTTGTTGATGGCAAGATTACATCAGCTCATGTTTATTACTTCGTTCTCTTCTTATTTTGAAAACCAGGTAATTGTAAAACTTAATGTAAAACTTGTGAACTTACGTTGACTTTGAATACGTTTCAGTGGCATGTACTCATCTGACCTGAATTTAAAAATATATAAATAAAAACGATCAGGTGGGTTTTTATAAAGCTGTTCGTAAGATACGAATGACTTTACGCACGACTGGTGATCCTTTCGTGCTATGTGGTATCCCTATGTAATTGATTTATGACCTAAGAACATGTTCCAGTCGTGCGTAAAGTCGTTCGTATTTTTACGAACAGCTTTATGAAACACCCGCCAGTTTCTACACTCTAAAAAATGAAGTGCTAATTTAGCTTTGAACTAGACAAATCAGCACTCCGAAGTGCAGTCACTATACACACTCTTTAAGAGCTAAATTAGCACTTCATTTTTTAGAGTGTATACCATAAATTCATCTGCATTTACTAGCACGCTGTGTGAATAGAAGGAATCTGGTACTTGAGTGGCTTTATACAGGGGCGGTGCAATAAAGAGGGACGCAGGGGTACGGGTCAACCGCTACTAAGGAGTGAAAAGGGGAAAAGGAGGGTATAACTTACATGACTTAAGGAGAGAACATTATGAAGACTTGGTAAAAAGGAGAATATTAGAAATAAAGACGCATAAGTCATAAACCTCTGTATAACCCGTGGACCATAATGGTAACACGGCATTTGCACTTACAACAGTTGCTCCTCCACTAATTTCTTTGAAAATGAAAGGTGAGGGTTGCAGTTGTGATAGGATTTTTCGTTCAGAATCATGCAAGAATTGGGATTTGAATCTCGGATATTTTTGGCTTAATCCGTGCATTTTACCAATATGAGAAATTGTTTAAGGAAACCTGACAAAATAGAGAAAACTAGAAATTGGACCTGTCCAAAGGACACAGATGCCCCCGCTTAACGCGATCAGAAGCTCGTGCAGAAACTAATATACAGTGCGTATAAAAAACGGGACAGTTTTGAAGTCTATGCAAAATTTGTGTCAAATTAAAATGCCTATATTTTGATGTCAATAGATGCTCTTAAATCTTATCTTCGAAATGCAATGAAAAAATAATAATTTGTTCACGCTTGAGCGAACACGGGACGTTTTTGTCGGGGGTTCAAAAAGAGACTTGCGCCAGAATGGCAGAATATGAGTAATAGATGATCAGACTTCTTGCTAATCAGCAGACTTCCTCTCAACCTTTTCCTTATCTGTGCCATAATTTTCGAATTATGCTGTCAAATTTTATTTACAAATTTATTTATTTATTTACTTGAATTATTTTGTTCTTTATTCAATTAATTTTCTTTTACCTTTGAATTTCCCTCATAAGGAAAACCCAAACAAGAAGATTTGCATTATTAATTGGGGAAAACTTGTAATTATTCAAATCCTTTTATTATGCAAAACAAATTATGTTGTGGTACCTTAAAAAAACATGAATCCATTTTTCAACGGGTTATTGATTCCTTGAGGAAGGACTTCATGTCTTTCAATGGCAATGGTGTATTGAGTCAATTTTGAAGGAGCTAGATATGGCAGATCGGGAAAAATGTAATAAAAAGTTGTGAGCAAGCGAAGCGAGCACACAAAAATTCCTATTTTTTATTACAATATCAAATTTTGTGATAGATTTTGACATAATACTCAGAAAATAAAATCAGATTTTATTTTATCATTCCTTTTATTTCCTTTCCACTTTTTTTCTTGGTCATGATTTTTTTAATTGAGGGGGGGGGGCATCCCCGAACCCCCGCCCATCTGTATGACACTGTTCAAATGGCACCATAACCTTTGCAGCACACAATGAAAATATTTTGGCTTGAAGAAGGAATATTCAAAGCAAAAAGAGAACATATTAAAATGAAACAACAACAGAACAATTCAAGCAAACAAATAGATTTGAAAATGAATTTTGACCGCATAATTTGAAAATTGTGGCAAAGATAATGAAAAGGTGAAGAGGAAGTGTGCTGGTTAGCAAAAAGTCCGATTATCAATTTTATCATATTTCATTTTATGCCATTCTGGCGCAAGCCTCCTGATTGATCCCATAAAAAAAAAAACATTCCGTGTTCGCTCAAGCATGAACAAAACTGATTTTTGTTAATGACATTTGAAAGATAAGACCTAAGAGCACCTATTAACACAAAAATATAGACATCAATTTGAAATAAAATTTTTTATAGACTTTTCAAATCTGTCCCGTTTTTTATACGCACTGTATATACAATGAACAAATTTAGACCTTTGAAACAATTAGCATATATAATGAGCTGTGACCTTTGACCTGCGGACTCCGAATTCGAACTTAGCCTGTATTTTGGTGGAATCTACCTACTCACAATTTTTTTATAAATCTGTTGTATATTTCATAAGTTATCATGCGGAAAAACTCGCATATTTAATGAGCTGTGACCTGCGGACTCCGAATTCGAAATAAGACTGTATTGGTGTCATCTAACTACACACCATTTTTTTTAATCCATTAAATATTTTTCGAGTTATTGCGCGGAAACCAACTCGCATATTTAATGAGCTGTGACCTTTGACCGGCCTGCAGACTCCAAATTCGAACTTAGCCGGTATTTTGGTGTCATCTACCTCTACAACAAAGAAAAACATTAAAATCCATTAAATATTTTTCGAGTTATTGCGCGGAAACCAACTCGCATATTTAATGAGCAGTGACCCTTGCCCTGTGACCTGCGGACTCCGAACTTAGCCTGTATTTTGGTGTCATCTACCTACACACTAAATTTTTAAAAAATCCATTTCGTGGAAACCAACTCGCATGTTCAATGAGCTGTGACCTTTGACCTGCGGACTCTGAATTTGAACTTAGCCTGTATTTTGGTGCCATCTACCAACACACTAATTTTTTTCAATCTATTAAATATTTTTCGAGTTATTGCGTGGGAATTACGGACGAACCGACAGGAGCAACGCTCCTTATTTTTCAACCAACAATGATTTTTCATGATCGAAACACTCATTTGACCCCTAGATGACTTTACCCCACCCCCCCACACCCGGGGGGGGGCACTCAGTATATAATGCATGGTGGGTATGTGCCGCGGAGGGGACCCCCATTTTTACACTCAAATTCCTGTTCCAAGGCATAGCATTGTTGCATCTTATTGAGAAAAAGAAGAAAGCCGCTCCAAAGCAAAGCATTTTCTTGCTTATCGAGAAAAAAAGGAAGAAATCCGTTCCAAAGCTTCGCATATTTTTCGTTACGCCGTTCCGGTCGCATTGATCCCCTACAATGAGCTGCAATTTTGGTGAAAAGCGGCCGCGGAGCGCGCTGTCCGACCATCACCTCTGCGCGAGCACATCCGGCGCCCGTGCCACCGGGTTAGCTGCTTGCACGTGTGCCCGTTGCATAGGGATGCATACGCACTCACTAGCAGGCGACCCATTCCAAGGACCCCCATTCTCACAAACATTTGTTGTTCCGAAACCCGTTCCGAGGAGTCGAGGACCCTCATTTTGCAAAAAGCCCTGCTCCAATGCCCCCGTTTTTTTGCCTCGCCCGCGGCACATACCCACCACTTTTTTCTGTAACCCCTCCCCCGGGACTTAACCATCTTGTATTACCTAAGGATAATGACTCTTGAAATATAAATCCAAATAATAGATTGACTTACCTGTCTTGGTTCCCGTTTTGGTTATCAGGTATGGCATAAATTGGCGTGTTTTCACGTGTTCGAAAAGAGGCCGACAATCTACTGAAA
The DNA here is from genome assembly GCF_018143015.1 of Lytechinus variegatus. Classification (NCBI taxonomy): domain Eukaryota; kingdom Metazoa; phylum Echinodermata; class Echinoidea; order Temnopleuroida; family Toxopneustidae; genus Lytechinus; species Lytechinus variegatus. Next base: position 19,498,127 of record NC_054750.1, read on the forward strand.
ACGGATGTTCGCCTTCTCCTGTTTGAAATAAATAAATGGCAACACGTTTTGTTTTGCCCAGTCATTGGTGATGTTTCGTTGGTAATATATTATTCCAACACACTTTATTATCAGAGCTCTTTGCAATGACGTATCAACAGCATTAGGTTGAGGGCATTAATTTTGAGCAACCACTACGCAAATGCGCTAACTTCGCAGCCACGACGGTGACCTTAGATCCGTGGTACGTGAGCAAAATTCAAATTGCTATTATGGAAGCGAAATGGTCGATAATGGACGATTTTTCGCAACCGTCATGATCCCAATGGGTTTTTGTCGGAGAGAGCACGAGAGCGCATCTGTATTGTGAGGGCAATAGCCAATCAGCATGACTATAGAGGGATTCTTACACTCTGCACAGGTAACATATGCCTTAGAAGTGAATTCTTGATTTTCCCATAAAACTTATAGAGATATGACATAAACAAGTGGAGCACCTCTGGCAGTCTCACCTGCATCACGCGATTCAATAAAGTAGCAGTACTGACTTTGGAAATTATGTAACATGATTATTCACAAAAACACAATTCATATAATGACTCTGTTCAATGACAATGAATGACAGTTGACCTTGCATGCCACCTAAGACTTGTCAGTGATACTTGATTACACCTATATCCACATTTTATAAACTATATCTATAAACTTTGGAAGTTATGACAGCAATCTAATAATTACCTCCAAAATGGCCATAGTTCAATGACCTTAAATGACCTTTGACTTTGGTCATGTGACCTGAAACTCGCATGAGATGTTCAGTGATATTTGATTACTATTTGTTCAATTTTTATGAACTAGATCCGAACACTTTCAGAGTTATGATGGTTATTCAACAATTCCCCCCCCCCCCAACACATGGCCACAGTTCATTGACCTTTGATCTTGTTCATGTGACTTAAAGTCGGCACAGGATGTTCAGTGATACTTGATTACTCTTATGTCCAAGTTTTATGAACTATACCAATACACTTCCAGAGTTATGATGCTAATTCAACAAATACCCCCAACATTACCAAATATCATTGACCTTACATGACATTTTACCTTGGTCATGTGACCTGAATATCGCACAGGATGTTCAGTGATACTTGAGTACTCTTATGTCCAAGTTATATGAATCAGATCGATAAACTTTCAAAGATATGATGGTAATTCAGCAAATACACCCAACTTTGTCACAGTTCATTGACCCTAAATGACCTTTGACATTGATCATGTGACTTGAATCTCAGGCAGGATGTACAGTAATACTTGTTTACCCTGATGGCCAAGTTTCATTAACTAGGTCCATATACATTTGAAGTTATGACGAAATTCCAAAAACTTAATCTTAGGTTAAGATTTTTATGTTGATTCCCAACATGGTCTAAGTTCATTGACGCTAAATGACCTTTGCCCAGGGTTGGCGATTTTTTTTATTTTTTTAAAAAAAATAAAAAAAATCGGATTTTTTTTATTTAAATCAGATTTTTTTGATTTAAATCAGATTTTTTTTATTTTTTTGATTTTTTAAAAGTTCCTTCGAAAAAAGGGTAATTATTCCCCCCCCCCCTTACTCTTACAATGACATCAATATTGATGTTATACATTTCACCCCTATTATTGTTCTTAACCACATATTTTGTAATTAAAATCCAGTTAAAATGGACAATTAAAAATAAATTTGAGGAATCATGTATCTGAACTTAATTCTATCATACATAGGCCTATGAAGGAATATTCCATAGGGAATTCCCAGTGAGTAGAGAAAATTCCCCTCTGGGATTTTTCATTCAAATATTTAAAAAATCCAAGAGGAAAAATCCCCAGGCACTCCTCAGTGGAAATTGTCTCACATGTGCACACAAAAGCTTGGTGGCAAAGAAGGCACCATGTCGGGCAGAAAAAAAGATCCAATATGGATTCATTTCCAGAAATTGCAGTCAACAGCAAACACAGGGTGCCGGGCAAAGTGCAAAAAATGTGGCCATGAAATGCAAGGGCTTGTCAAACGATTGAAAACCCATTTCGACAAGTGTGAACATGGAAGTGATGCTGAGACACCAGAGCTAATGCAGAGCAGAGATGGTATGTTCATATTACTACTTTGGTTATCAATACATGTACAGTCAAATTATAACTGGAAACAAAACAAAAAAAGAATAAAAGTATTTATAATAAAACTTTCATTAAATGTGTGATTAAACACAGTTAAAGTAAATAATCTTTTAGCGAGGATGTACAAAATTAAATCAATAATCATATGGATGCATTTAGATGCAGATGGGTGGGTGAATAAACAAAAGTGAATATGTTGGAAATCTGAAGTATAAACTTGTAAACATAGATCTAGACCAGAAATGTGTTGTGCTCAAAAAACCATAGAAGCCCCCACTTAAAGTGATTAGTCATTTTTTTTTCATATTTAATAAGCTATGATCTTTAATCTCTGACCTACAGAGAGCACACATCTAGGTCAAACATGTCACTAGATAACATACCAAATGTAACCAAAGCTTTCTGAACATTTCTTTGCAAACGCTATGAATTATCTTTTTAATTTAGGCCCTATTAAGCTGACTTTTGATTCTCATTTCTTATTGCAGAGCAAGCATCTAACTCGAAACAGACAGGTGCTGGACCAAGTACGTCTTCAGCACCAAGTACATCTTCTGCACCAACTCCTCCATCTACTGTACCAAAAACATCTTCATCTACACCTTGCACTGGCAAGCGACATGCATCTGCACCACGGAATCAACCTCTCAAAACAGCCAAGATTGATAAATTTGTTCTCAAAACTTCTGCTCCACAAAAGGCAGTGCTGGATGAACAAATTGCAAGAATGGTTTATGCCACTAACTCTGCATTTCGCATTGTTGATCATCCAGAATTTGTGAAGATGGTCGAAATCTTAAGACCAGGTTATAAGGCTCCCACAAGAAAGGATATTGCAGATAAGTTCTTACCTAAGATATATGAAGATGAGGTCAAGAAGTGTGAGGATGTATTGAGAGGAAAGACTGTGTGTCTTGGACTAGATGGGTGGTCAAATGTTCACAATGAACCTATCATCTGTGCTACTGCTACAACTGACAGCGGCTTAGTTTACTTGGTGGATACTGTTGATACGTCTGGAGAGCCCCACACTGCAGAGTATCTGGTTAAAGTTGCCAAAGCTTCCATGGAAAAGGCTCAACAAAACTTTGGCTGCCAAATTGGTAGTATCGTCACTGACAATGCAGCAAATGTGGCTGCAATGAGGAGAATGCTGGAAGAGAAAGATGCAACAAATCTGGTGACATATGGTTGTTCTGCTCACATCCTGAATCTGCTTGCACATGACTTGGAAGTTCCAAATGTAAAGGAGCAAGTGGTGCATGTGGTCAAGTACTTTCGCAACAACCATTTTGCTTCAGCAAAATATCGACAGGAAGGAGGCAACTGCCTGGTAATGCCGCAAGATGTTAGGTGGAACACCATGGCTGTTTGGAGTCCTACATCAAGAACTGGGCTACACTCCTGAAGATATGTGATGAAAACAGGAACAGGATAGACAGTGTGGTCAGAAATAAGGTAGCAAACATAGGCCTGAAGAGATCAGCTGAAGACCTCCTGTCAAGGCTGTCTCCAATAGCAGTTGCACTGGACAAAATGCAGAGAGATACTACAATGATAGCTGATGCTGTCGAGATCTGGAAAGAACTTGAGGGAAAGCTACTAGAGATCAACAGGGAAGTTGCCAAGCACTTCAAAACCAGGTACAACCAGGCCATAACACCTGCTCATCTAGTGGCCAACCTACTTCATCCAACCATGAGAGGCAAGTCCATGACAGAAGATGAGAAAGATACAGCACTAGAATATGCTAGTCGAAAGTGGCCATTCATCATGCCTTTGATTGTCAAATTCCAAGCCAAATCCCGCCCCTTTCAGGCATGCAAGTATACAGACGAGATAACACAAGCAGTCAGCCCTGTGGAGTGGTGGCACTCACATGATGGTATCCAGGAAGCCAGTCTTACAGTTGTGAAGATGTTGTTCTCTGCTGTGTCTGCATCCTCTGGTGTAGAAAGGGTATTTAGCTCATATGGTCTGGTTCAGTCCAAGCTGAGAAACCGTCTGGGAACAGCTAATGCTGCAAAACTGGTGTTCTTATTCAAAGCTCTGAACATGAAATGAGAATACTGTCAGTTTGCTTGGGGAAGACTATCAGAGACTCAGAAACTCTAACTCTCCTAAAACGTTTTCAAGCCAAAGAATTAATGTCATGTTTAAAAGAAAACTGCCTTCTTTTGTGTTTAACATAATGCTCTTTATGATATTGCATTGCTGAAGCTTTAGAACTCATTTTCTTATTCTTATCAAAACTGCCAACAAACCCTTTGCCAATTACTAGTATTCATGTATATTGTAAGAGAAATAATTCAAATCAATGATTTTTTTTTCAATTAGTCACAGCTTTACAATAGTCAAAGAGAGACTACAACTGTATATGTTTGGATCTTTTTAGTTTGATAAAACACTCTTCTCTTGCTACAGATATAGATGCAAGACTCTCAGTTTTGGAGAACAATATAAGAGACAGCTTAGTCAAAGGGTGACTATACTACATTATGTTACTGTGATTTTTACATTAATGTACAATTTTTATTCCCATATTCTCTCCAAAAAAATCTGTTTGATCCATGAAGTATGAAAAAAAATCTACTTACTTTTAACTTAAAGGATAAAAACTGCAAAACTGCTTAAATTACAACATATATGTATTACAAAAAGAAGTATTTTATTTTAAATGAGACACAGCTTACAACTGCCAATGATTGTAACTGAATTACCTGTATCTTAACATTTAAATGCAGTGTTAAATGTTTATTCTGAGTTTTGCAAATTGTTGTTATAGAGCTCTTTCCATTATTAAATGCAGATACAAAACTTCCATTATTTGTAGCACTGAACATAAAATGGGCTGCAGTGACTTAAAAGGTTTATAAGAGAAAGCTTTTCTCAACAGTCAAATTATGACTGTACTACATTATGTTAATGTGATTTTTATAATTATGTTATTTAAAACATCAAATGTATGATAAATGTAACAATACGAAATAAGAGGCATGTTAAATATGTTGATTACATGCAGGTATCATTTTTTTTACATGACAGAAGTAGTTATGTGTAAGCAAGGATCAAAACTGGAAAACTGCCAACAAACCTTTTCTCATTGACTTTATATATTATATATTTTTTTTTACAAACTGCTCTCTGAAAAGTCTTTGGATTATGTGAAAACTTTATGTTAAGAAAGAAATTGACTAATAATAACTGACAAAGAATGTAAAATTTCAGAAGAAAAACTCAACATAATTTACAAAAAATGAGTACCTATTGACAACATACATCCAGGCCTGCATACATCTGTAGTTTTTAAGGAATTACCTGATTTTATTGATTTGATTTTAATTTGTTTTAAGTAGATATGAAGACTTTGTTGATCTTTTGTTGATATAAAGTTAATTCAAAGTTTTTCAGTTGACTTGAAGAATTAAAACTGCATTGAACAAATACTTTGTCCATGATTTGTACATTTTTCAATGGAAGTGATTTAAATCAATGATTTTTAAAAAAAATCATGGTGATTTAAATCGCGATTTAAATCACGATTTAAATCAACGTGATTTAAATCCGCCAACCCTGCCTTTGCCCTTGATCATGTGACCTGAAACTCGGGCAAAATTATCATTTATACTTGATTAACTCTATGTCCAAGTTTCATGAACTAGGTCTAAATGCTTTCTAAATTATGTTGTCATTTCAAAAACTTAACCTTCGGTTAAGATTTGATGTTAACGCCGCCGCCGTCGGAAAAGCGGCGCCCATAGTCTCACTCTGCTATGCAGGTGAGACAATAAAGGCAATCTTCCCATTTGTGGAAATCATAGCGGTGTCACATCTAGAAATGAAAATCGACAAAATCCAGGGGTGGTATTCTGGAACTCTGTCATAACTTTTGTCATAAATTTTGTCATTTCTCTCCGAGATGTGACACCGCTATGATTGTCACAAATCGGTATTCTGAACATTGTCTTTTCCCTGTCATATCTCTTAAAGATCCCACCCAACGAACGTAGAGGGCAGCAACACACAAGCGTGTTGCTCTAAGGAAGGTCAACTCGATACGCGCATGCAACTGAGCTGCGCGCATATTTTATTGTTCATGACAACGAACGTAGAGGGCAGCAACACACAAGCGTGTTGCTTTTAGGAAGGTCCACTCGATACGCGCATGCAATTGAAGTCCGCGCACAATTTGGTAGGCATGCCAACGAAACCATGAAACGACGCAATACATTCAAAGATTAATAGCAAAATAGAGGTAAACTAACAGATTGTGACAAGGCTAAATTCCAGTAATAGAAATACAAAAATATGTAAATGATTGACAAAAAATTTACTACATTTTAAATTAAAAAAATATTACATTTCTTTCTTGTGTTGCTTTAATTCTCCAGTAAAACGGCCATCAAATAAACCAATCTGCTAATTTCACCCCGATTTAGTCAAGCTTAATTTGTGACCGTTATTAAGCTCCGCCCCTCACTCAGCGCACTTTTTTAGTAGATTGTAGAGTTGATTTTTTTTCATTTCCTCATTTTCAACATTTTTACTTGAAAGAATTTTACAGCAAGTATCACGCTTAAAAATATTTAAAATGTATTCCTTTATTTTCCTAAAATATTACGTGGTGGTGAAAACAAATTTATGACTTTCGCATATCAATATGAAAACAAATATACGTGAGGTTGAACATTCTTCATTTCAATTTCGCTGCACCACATTAATGCGCCTACACAATCCAGCGGCAGTGCCATAGCTTGAGTGTAAGCGCCATGGCTGAACGCGCCGGCGCGCCCCGGCCTGCCGGTCGGTGCGGAGGTACGATACGATTGGCTGGTAAATTTTGTGCATGCTATAAATTTTGATGAAATTATAGAATGAAAAAAGCAGCTGTGACATAAACCTCCGCCTCTTGATGGTTCACAAGTCAAGGCGCGTCAAAACATATACGGCTCGAAACTGGGCCATGTTATTTTGGTCTGTTAATTTGGTCTAACTTTAGACTAGGACTAACCTGGGCTTGAGCTTGGCTGGTGTCCGTATTCGATCTTTGCCTGATGAGTTGCGAAAAAGTTTGGTCGGATTTGTGGATATCATATAATTATTTTATATTTTCATGCTCCAATCCACACTGTAAGGGAAAATTAGGATTCTAACCTTGAACATCTATCGTTGCAACTGGCAGTTAATGCCACATCAATGACAGATCAAGTCCATATCTTTCAGGTCCTTGTCTGGCTAAGTCGAGTAGCGTCGAGATATCCTGCCAGTCCTGCTAGTGCAGCCAGCACTGCTTTCGCGCAGTACGCGCACCGATGTGTCCCGGGAAGTTTCGGCGCGGCCATGCCAGAAGATCAAGGTATTGGCTCTGGCGTAGCTTGGTAGGGGCAGCGAAATTAAGCAGAAAAGGGGTTATACAAGTTCATCGTACTATGTATTTCTATTGACGTGCAAACTAAAAGAACTTTGATTACGTTTTGTCTTACGTTTTTCAAAAAATAAATGATTACATATCAAATAATATTAAGCATTATTTCGTGGAGTTGTCAGTATCATTAAAAAATAATGAAATCGAACAAACGAAAAAAAATCAACTCTACAATCTACAAAAAAAAGTGCGCTGAGTGAGGGGCGGGGCTTAAGTGGTCACAAAATCTGAGCGGAGTGGACCTTCCTAAAAGCAACACTGTCGTGTGTTGCTGCCCTCTACGTTCGTTGGTTCATGACAACGAAATCAAATGCCGATCAAATACAACAACAAATTAGTAGTGATCAAGAAACGAATATGAAAGAATATGACTACAACGATATCAAAGATAACATTAAAAAATATGTTGAGGGATATACATAAATATGAAAACATACTTTGATATTTAAAACTTTACAAATGCAAGTTATAGGAAACTAAAATCATTACCAAATCGGTGATTGTTGTTTATTTATTTATTTATTAGTTATCAGCGATTTCACCAGACGGCTGAATTAGGTGATTTGCGCCGAGACGATTTTGTGACCACTCGCAAAGCATTTCGGGATTGAATATGTCCCCCTTATTTTCTCTGGGCTCTTCGCTGAACCCATCATCATTCTATGCTTAAGCTACATTATGCTCCGTCGTCTGCTTAGATTTCAACCCCCTAGTCTAGCACTGGTACTTGTTCTGCTAGCTAGGCGTCGATCAGCTTTTATCTGCAGTCCATATAGGCCGTGACTCATTTATTTATTTATTAGAGCAGGCAGCAATGCCAATGGGTATTAAAAAAATAATTCACGTATCTATCAGTAGTATGTTATCATTTCTTTTCACCATTTTCCCCAAACTTATAAATTTAGAAATACATTCCAATCAGTAATAAGTGAAGTCTCCATCTAACCTAGATCTTGATCATGTTGATCGATAGACCAAAAGCTTCAGTCTCTGTATTTTGCTCTGCTGAACTGCCCTGGCTCACTCACCGATGGAGATTATAGTAAAATGTCAGAAATTGTTGAATAAATAAATAAATAACCTCCTAGCCGCTAGGAGGTTATGATTTTGTTAGTCCGTTAAATGCCTACAGGGTAAAGTCTAGATCTAGAACTAGAAGATTTAATGGTTGACAAGTTACCGTTAGGCCTTACCGTTAGGCATGAAATCTTTAAAATTCAGTTAGAAAATTAATGCATAAAAATAAAATCACGACGAGCTCAGTCACTTTGCTCTTTCACTTTCGAAATTTCTCCAAAAAAATACGCGTTCTGCCAGCCAAGCCAAGGCCATGCAGGCCCAGGAAAATTTACCAATTCTTGCAATATGGCAAACAAATTATGTAAAAGTCTTTGATTGCACAGAATCAATGGTCAAATTAAGATATGGATGCTGTCTATCAAATCTACTTTCTGCCCAAAATCATAAATTAAGATGGTGTAAAATCTATCTAGCTCCCATTTCTTCTAGTCTAGGCCTAGATCTAAGTAAGGTTAAGTCTAACGCAAAACGATGATGGCACTCTGCAAACGATGTAACATTGCAATCAATTTCCCAGAATTGGCTGATTTTTCTTAGAAATTATTGAAGAAAACCAGGGAAAATGTGAATAGGTGGCCGTTTATTCAAGCTTTAATTTGGCTTTGGAAGTTTGGTTGCTCAATGATTATCGACCTTCGACGCGACGCAGCGCCTGGCTGTGCAGCTCAGCTGGCGCGCAGCCAATGCAATGCATCCGATGCATGGGTTTTTTTCGCCGTCGGACTCGAAGTTGAAATTTAGACCCGGATTTCGGGGATTCGGCGACTTGTATTAAGATTTATAAACTTAAAAGTCAAATGCAATTTAAAATTTGAAATCTGACCTTGAACAGTCATCGTTGATAAACATCAGCCCTGAAGCAATTGCACTTCAAATCAGACCAGGCAAATTAGACGTCATTGTGTATGTTGCTAGAAGATCTATGACGAGTCGACTGAAGCCCCAGCGCGCATCATCAACGTTACTAGTAGCTACGCGACCGGCCCAGACTCGGCGCACCCAGGCCAGAAAAATGACCTCGATTATTACGGTGGTTGTCTATGCATTTATTAGTGGTGCAGCGAAATTCAGCAGAGGAAAATAAGAGATAAGAGGTATCCTCGTCATAGACTTAATATTCAAAAATGAGAAAAAATGTCAAAATCATGATTATTTAAGCTAAATAATTTCTTTAAAAATAAAAGTAATATTTTTAATATTTCTACTTAGAATAACCGACCTAATAATTGTTCATTAAAAATATTTAGAATTAACAAATGAAAAAAAATCAACTCGACAAAATTCCGAAAAGTCCCCCTTATTTTTTAGAGTGGTCACAAAATTCGAGCGGAGTTGACCTTCCTTAGAGCAACACGCTTGTGTGTTGCTGCCCTCTACGTTCGTTGATCCACCCATCTTTTCGGAAGCGAACCAATCAAAATCATCGTTAGTTCCCAGTTGGAGCCCTTCTAGCCAATAGGAAAGCCCCGTGGCAGGTAGGGCGTATCCCCAAAACAGTTGCTGGCATCGCGCAACTACGCGTATATTGATGCGCTTAATTACAAAGAGAGACAGGGAGCTGTGAAGAATTTTAGAGAAGTAGAAAAGTAAGGAAAACAGAGAAAAAAGGAGGAATAAATATGTAGGGCCTAACTAATTGTAGCATGAAAAAATAATTTTGAAAATTGTCATGGAAGAAGAGTGAAACTAATACCACAATCTAATCTAAATAATGTAATTGTTCGCTTGACATTCAGTCGGCAGGGTATCGGGATATTTGGTACTAAAAGATATGACAAAATTTATGACTGCTACCCCCCTGTCATAACTTTTGTCATATCTTTTGCTTGTATAAAAGGATTACGCGCATTTAAAGCCGCGTATTTTTGCTGCGCGCTAAAGAGAAGAGACAAAATTTATGACAATTTTTGTGACAAAAGTTATGACATCCACCAGAATACCGATTTTGTCATATCTCTGAGATAAGATAAAATATGGAGAAAAGACAATGTTCAGAATACCGCCCCTGGATACGTTGGAGAGGTTGGATAAGATAGTCTGGTAAACCGCAAAATAAGCTATTGCAGTAGTCCAAATTTGACATGTTTGAGGTCACGAATGCTTGAATTAATCCTTCAGTTGCATTTGGGGTCAAATAATATCTTATTTTCCCTATCCTGGACATTCCAAAAAGACTTACAACGGTGAGCCATGGTGAGATTCTTATCAAGCATCACACCAAGATCACGAGAGACCTTATTACATCCGACCGACGTTTCATCTCCAATCTATAGTACGGGGAGATCCCGAGCACGTCTGAACCCGGAGAAGACATGTAGAACCTCAGTTTTAGAGTCATTAAATTGAAGATTGTTTCGTAGTGACCAGTCCTGCTGGTATACAGTGCTGCAATGTGTGGAGGCCAACATCATGTTCGTCAGGTCTGATGACAGGATACAACTAAGTGTCATCTGCCTACATGATGTGCTTGATTCCTTCATGTGTGCTAATGACCTGCGATAGAGGACCGGTGTACAGTGCAAACGCCAAAGGACCAATGACAGAGCCCTGAGGGATTCACTGGGAGAGAGGAAAAGTCCTTGAGATAGCGTTGTAAACTTTGAACCTCTGTCTCCGACTTGTAGGAAACCAGCCACTGTTGAGCAACACTCTTGATACCATATTCACACTCTAGGATGGAGATCAAATTTCCATGGTCAATAGTATCATAGGCAGCACTGTAATCTAGTAGAACCAGTATCGCCTCATAACCCTTGTCGACAGCCAGTAAGAGATCGTTCATTACTTTCGCGAGCGCTGTTTCCGTTGGGTTGAACGAACGATAGGCCGACTGCATTATGGGAAACAAGCAGTTATTTTCTAGATACGCTTTCAACTGGAAGCTCGCAACTCTTTCAAGAACTTTTGCAAGGAACATTTGGTTGGACACAGGTCTATAGTTCCGAAGATCATTAGGATCTAAACCACGTTTCTTCAGCAGGGGAACTACTTGAGCGACCTGAAGCTGTCAGGAACACTCCCAGAAGACAGCGAACTGTTACAATGGAAGTGATAACTGGCACCAGTTCACCCATACATCCCTTGACCAACCATGTTGGAAGAAGAACCAGCTGGCAATATTTGGAAGTAATGGCACCGATCACTTTTCTAACCTGGTTTTTCAGATACTGGTACAAACCGAGGAAAACTCACTATCACATCCAGGAATTTCCCCTCATTGACATGGAGTTGGGTCAAATCCTTCAATAATTTTATTAATTTTCCTCTCGAAGAACTCACCAAAGTCATTTGCTAGTGACTCATCTGAATCTCGATCGGGAAGCACATAAGCTCGATCGGGGCAAGACAGCTTTTGGACGAATTTGAAAAGTTGTTTTGTGTCACACTCCACAACTTCAGCTGACAGAAACTGTAACTTTGACTCTGTAAGTGCGTCATTGTAGGTCTTGCAGAGTTGTTGGTAAATCTGCCCGTGGACCTCTAGGCCTGAATTCATCATCTTTCTCTCTGCACGGCATTTAACTCGCTTAGCCTGTCGAATGGACTCGAGTACCAAGGAGCCCGTGGTCTTAAGGACACAAAAGATGATTAAATTGGTGCGTGCTTATCCAACAGTTCCTGCAGCACACAATTGTACTGTAGAATTGCTTCAAAAGAACAAGATGAGAGCGAAGATGTAAGAGAAGATGCCAGGATGTCTGACTTGAATAAGTCCATATTGATATCACGAAACTTCCTGCAAGTGACAAGCTTCTTGTGGCGGGCGGGCGTTCTAAGTTAATAGTGCACCATATACAGTCATGATCAGAAGGAAGACCCTGAATCAATCGCAGGGACCACTTTGTCGACCCTTCTGGTTATCAGCAGATCTAGCGTATGCCCCGATTTATGTGAGGAAGACATAACATGCTGTTGGAAACCAGCCTCATCCAAGGTATTGAGGAAAGTGGTAGCATCTTTATCGTTGCGGTCATCTACATGCATGTTGAAGTCATCAACCAACAGTGGAATGCTGTCAACTATTGCTACGGATTCCATAAGTGACGAAAATTCCTTCAAGAACAAAGAAAACTTAGTTTGTTCTTTGATGATGGAGGTGGTATGTAGATGGCTAAGATATGAAACATCGACGCACCATGAGACCGAATGGAAAACTCCATCAACTCGAATGACTGAAAGTTGCTGAAGTCTTGAAGACTCACTTTGATCATGGAAAGCTGGATAATGCAGATGCCTCCACCAGAACTGGTCGTACGAGGTTTGTGCACTATATCGTTATATGGAGAGTCGCCCTAATGTCGGCAAAAGTATGATTGTCCCAATGATCGCCCTTAAGCCACGATTCGGTGACGATGAACACATCAAAGTCATTATCAATTATAAGATAACAAATACTAGTGGTCTTGTTATTTATAGATCTGGCATTCCAATTGCCTATTCGAACTTACTCCTAGAAGAACATTTCGTATGGAAGGTCGGGTTTCAGTGAGTTGTATGAGTCCAGAAGTAACCCGAGTCGATATACCACTAAAAGAAGGAACTTCAGTGAATCGAGTCTGAATGAGAACAGGGATGTTAAATCTACGCCTCATTACCCCTCCTCGATAGCCACGCTTAGTTCTCCGAGCGATTCCTAATACCATGGTCACATTTGTTCTACGGCGGCCGTACGGCGAGTCGAAAACAGCCGTTTTATCAATTTTGATTCAAACCACCTATATGTAGTTGGACAAAAAATGTTAAAACGGCTGTTTTCGACTCGCCGTACGGCCGCCGTAGAACAAATGTGACCATGGCATAACTCATTGCAAAGACTCCCTTCATCCGAACTAAGGAGCTTAGACCGAGTCTCATTGTCAATGTTCCGTCCAATATACAAGAGTTCCTCACGCGAGTAAGCGCGGCGAACAACCATGTTGCGTGACGACGTAGATTGCTGGATCGTCACATGAAGTGTAATACATGGGCACGCAAAAATAGTATACAAATAATGAATGTTTATGAGTGCAATGGACAGAATACTTCATGAGGTGAAAGATGAAATGATCCATTCAACGAGGCGTAACCGAGTTGAATGGATCATTATTTCATCTTTTACCGAATTAAGTATTCTGTCCATTGCACGAATGAAAAAAATCATTATTTGGTTTATATGACACCTAAAAAATTGATTTTTTTTTCCATATGAAATTTATGAATTCCGATGCAAAACACGCTCATGCAGCGCGAGTTCGGTCTGTTGATTGTAACGTCATTACAACATGCACATTGCTGGTGTGCATGCAGCTGCAATCTCGGTGAGCGAGTGCAATGGATAAAATCGTATGGATCTAAAATTGCACGATGAATGGATCCAAAATTGCACGGTTGACGACGTCATTGCAAAATGGGCTGAATGAACGATATGAAACAACCAATGAAATCACAATGAACAATCTAGGTGTTATATAACAAGCAATATGTTCACAGTTTTAAGTGAAAATATCCAATGAAATCGCATGATTGCAAAATACGAATTATCACAAAAAGAATTTAACTGGAAATTTAAGAGAACGAAAAATCAGTGCGGCCATTCGAAAAGGGCGCCACCATAATTAACCAAAATACTGTAGAGCCTACCCCAAAATCCATTTATATTATTTGCTTACTTTTTGCTTTGAAAACGGGCTCATGAAAATTTAAGTATAGCTAGCGGTGCTTCAGAATTATTAGGAGAAAGTGAAGGTATCCTGAATACTTTTTTAATATGAGCGATAGCAAAATTCAAGGTGAGCCTTATTCCAAGAGTAGTACATAATTTGATAAACCACACCATACATTGACCGTAACGACGTCTTTATCCAACATCCAGCATCCTTTTGTAAGATATGATACAAAATGCAGTTTTTTGGTGATTACCCCCGCACTCCCGAGCCACGGGGGTAATCTCGAACGCCGTTTGTGGAAACATTAAAAAGTAGCATGTCATTTGCATTCTTTTCGATTATGATCTTTTATCGGAATAGAAAAGTCAACAGATCCGTTGCTGCATCACAAATTGTTGCCCCGTGACAATTTGTGCAAAATTTGACACCACAAATTGTCGCCCCTTAACACGTAATAAAAAAAACAGGTAATGCAGAGTTGCAATTGCAATTAGACCATTTGGCTATTAGACGAATTGGTCATTACACCAAATGATAATTAGATCGAGAATATATTACACCAATTGCAAATTAGACCAAGTTATTAGTGGACCAAATGGGTTAAAGCCCATGTGTTATTAGACAAACGGAGAATTACAGTAGTCCAACTGTTGTTAGACCAAGTGGATTAAAACCGAATTTTCAACGGGCTTTGCTCTTGTTCTCTATATTAGCCTACCCAAAGATTAATTGGCAGTTGGTCTAAACCAGATTTAACTAATTGCCGTTTAGTCTCATCCTATCATGCCTATACATGGTCTAATTCCATTTCGGCTACAACCAGTTTAATAACCTTTTGGTCTAATTGTCTTTGGCCTATTTACCATTCCGCCTAATTTCCATTTGGTCAAATATCTTATTGGTCAACATCACCTGG